>NC_135316.1:90231299-90533058 GCF_048772815.1 Callospermophilus lateralis | reverse complement strand
TGCCCAGTTGCCATGGTGATGTCCTGCTTAAAGGAGGTTCTGTGCATGGCCTTGGTCTACCAGACTTGACCCTGAGACCAGTCACCAGCTGCCAGTGATAGAGAATTCAGATCACAAGTTGATAATTGTAATTGGGTGCTGGTCTTTGACCTTCAATCTGCATACTTTAAAGAAACTTTCTCACAGAAAATCTTTTTGATGATAAAACTATAAAAAATGTGCTGAGCTATATCTGAGTCATTATTTACCCATCAGAGAATAATATTTCACCTGGTTTCAGCTTTCTTTCTTTGTCTTTTTGTCTTTTCTCATCCCCCATCATTGTTGGGTTTTCTGAATTAATGGCCAAGCAGGTCATGTCATAAAACCTCCAGCCTAATGTTAAAAAAGAGCTGTTTTTCCAATTTTATGGAGTCTGCATTTATCCTTTCACCATAGAGTATCATGTTACACATGAGTTTTTATTTATTGTATTTTCATCTTTATTGAGTTATAATTGACAAAAACTGTGTGTATATAAGTATGTGTATATGTATATATATGTATGTGTGTGTGGGTGGGTGGGTGGGTGTGTGTGGGTGTGTGTGTATATATATACATATATATGTGTGTGTGTATATATATATGTATATATATATAATGTATATATATATACATATATATATTTAAGATGTACAACATGAAGATTGGATATACATGAATATTGCAAGATGATTACTACAATGAAGTTAACACATCCATCACCATACACCATACCTATTAATTTTTTGTGTGTTGGGGCTCTAAGTAAATAGTACAATATTATTTATTATAGTTGCCATGTTGTATATTAGATTCCCCAGAATTTATTAGTCATATAACTGGAAGTTTGTAGTCTTTTAATAATATCTTTCCATTTTCCTCACCCAACTCCATAGCAACATCCATTCTACTCTGTTTGTGTTCCATCTAATTTAAATTCTACATGTAAAGGAGATTATATAGCATTTTTCTTTCTGTGTATGACTTATTTTACTTAACATAATGTCCTACAAGGTTCATCAATATTTTCATAAAAGAAAGTATTTCCTTGTATTTCCTTCCTTTAATGGCTATTATTCCGTTGTACATATATCTCATGATTTCTTTATCCATTTATTGATTGATGGACACTTATGTGCTTTTCTCTAGCATACCTATCTAGTTTCCTTGGGATATTCATCCAGTAGTTGGATTATTTGATCATATGGTTCTATTTTTAATTATTTAAATACCTTCATTCTGTTTTACATCATGGCTGTACATTCCCAAAACAATATACAAGGATTTAATTTTGTTCACACTGTCAGTAACACTGTTTGTCTCTAACTTTTTGGTAATAATTATTCTAACAGGTGTAAGGTGGTATCACATTATGGTTATATTTACATTTTTCTGATGATTGTAAATGTTGAATACCTTTTTTGTTCCTCTGGTGATTTTTAGGTCTTATTTGGAAAATGTTTTATCAGGTATTCACTCATTTTTTAATCAGATTATTTGTTTTGTGCTATTGACTTGTATGAGTTTTTTACATATTTTTGGTATCACACCCATAGTTGATATACTCATTCCAGATATTTTGTTCCAGGATCTGGTAAATGTTCCCTTTTATTGATTGCATCCTTTGCTGTCTAGATTTTATTTTAATATTTTATATATATGAATATATAAATACTTATATATTTCGGCTTCTGTTACCTGTACTTTGAGGTTAAAACCCGCAAGATCTAATGTAGTTTTTGTCAGTTTTTCCATCTCTATGACAAAAATATTCAAAAAGAATAACTTATATGAGGAAGAATTTATTTGGGTTTACAGATTCAGAGGTCTCAGTCCACAGATGCCTGACTCCATTGTTCTGGGTTGAAGGTAGAACATCATGGGGGAAAGGCCTAGTGGAGGAAAACTGCTTAGTTCATGATGGATTCAGGAAGGGGAGAGAGGGAGAAGAAAGAAGTTAAAGAAGAATAACTCCTTCAGGGCATGCCCCAGATACAACCCACTTGCCTACTGTTGCTTCCCAGTCAGCTCATTCAAACTAGGTTTGACTGATTAGGTGACAGGTCTTATAATATAACTATTTTACCTCTTAATATGCTTGCATTAAAAGGGGCTTTTATAGGACACCTCATATCCAAACCATAAGAAATACCAAGGAGTTTGTTGCCTATGCTTTCTACTGTTCCTCCTCCTCCTCCTCTTTCTCTTCCTCCTCCTCCTTATTGATTTCAGGTCTTATATGTAAGTGAATCACCCATTTGAATTTATTTATATATAAGGTAGAAGGGTTAAATTTCTTTCCTTTGAATATGAATATTCAGTTTTTTCATCATCATTTACTGAAGAGACTATTATTTTCCCACTCAATATTCTTTATGAACTTGTCAATTATGGGTTTATTTCTATGCTATCTATTTTGTTCAGTTGGTTTATGTGTCTCTTTTCCAACTGGTCTCATACTAGTTTGATCTCCATACCTTTGCAATAGAGGTTGAAATTAGAACATGTGAGGTATTTACTTTTTTCTATCTCAAGATTGTTTTGACTATTAGACTTTTTCATTTTTGTGAATGTGGTTTCAATAGAATTTTTGACTTTTTTTATTGATGTGAAACATATCATTGGAATTTTGATAGGAATTGTATGAATCTGGTATTGCATGGGATTTTGGTAGCATGGTTATTTTAAGAATATTGAGTCTTGCAATCACGATAGTGGGATAAGTTTCCATTTATTTCTGTTTTAATTTCTTTCATCAGTATTTTACAGATTTTAGAATACAAATCTTTTACCTCCCTGGTAATTCCTAAGTAGTCATTGTTTGCAGTTATTGTACATGAGATTGTTTTTGTTTCACAAAGTTCATTGTTAGTGTATAGAAATGCACTTGATTTTTTTGTTGTTGTTAATTTTATGTTCTGTAACTTTTCTGAAATACTTTACTACTTCTAACAGTTTGTTAGGGGTGGAACCTTTGGGGTTTTCTATGTATCTATCATGTCATCTGAAAACATGGAAAATTTCACTTTTTATTGTCCAGTTTGGATATCTTTTAGTGTTCCTTTGATAATTCTGCCTATGACTTCAAATATTGTGTCAAATAGAAAAGGCATTGATAACATCTTTGAAGAAACCTTCATTCTAGACATTTACATGTATTTTAATCAGACCATTGTCTTGCTATTAGATCATTTGAGCTAACTTAGATTTTTTTTTGTATATTAGCACCCTATTGGATGTCTGATTTGCAAATAATTTCTCTGATTCTGTATGTTGAATTATTGCATAATGTATGTACACTCTTTCCTTATAGCTCTTCAACTGATTAGTTGAGTCAAACTATTTTAGTCAATTCAAAATACAAAATTTTCAACTATTATTTTTGAGAAATACCCAACACTTTTCTACCATGATTGGGATTCCAGTGAGGAAAAATAGATGTGAATGTGAATGAACCCCATATCTTTCTTTAGTTTTCACACATGATAGAGCAGACAAGCCAAATAGTTTGTGAATGAAATCTGTTTCCTATAGAAGCCAGGCCCTGGATTCCTCTAGGAGTTGGTGTCCATTTCAAGACTGCCACCAAATTGTGAAGGAAGCAAGTCAAGGACAAGAAACAAATGCCACAATCTACTTTAGCATTTTTGGTTGCCCTTTTCTTGGTCCATTATATAATTGGATATTGTAAAATGTTAATGGTTTTCAAGAGTCCAGGCAAAGTTGATTCTGAAAATTTCCATTTATTTCTTGATATTTCTAGAAGATATGGGAAATTGTGTTCATAGACATTTCCCTGATGTTACTCTCTAAAATTTCTCTTTTTAATAGCACATTAGAAAATACTGAAGAGTGATTTACTGAATTTGGTGATAGGGAAAAATAAATTATTCAGAATACAGGACACTAAAGCAAAAGAACATATTTAAAAATAAATTACAGAAGCAAAAAGGATATGAGTAGGATGATAAAAGTTTAACTTCAATTAGAGAAAGAGGAAAGAGAAATGTAGTAACAATGATACTGAGTGAGTTATGGCTAAGATTCATCCCAAATTGACTAAGACACTATTTAGAGTTTTTAAGAAAATCAATGAATGTAAAGAATAATGGATTAATAAGAGAAACTAAATAAACCCAGAGACAATTGAAAGATCCAGAATCATCCAGAAAAAAAATGAACAATTTAAATGAGTGATCATAAAATTTTCAGAAGCAATGAAAGTCTTATGGCATACCTATAATATCATCAACACTCTGAAGTAAATGATCAACAAACTTGAATTCTATAAACAGTGAAAAACAATACTCTAAGAAGTTTAAGATAAGGAAAATCAAATATAGTGAACATGATTTGAGAAAATGTATTTAAATTGAAGATAAATATATGAAGAGGGTACCAGCTACAGAAGGAAAATGTTTCCATAATAAAATAATAAGAGAGAGAGAGAGAGAGAGAGAGAGAGAGAGAGGGTTGGGGGGGAGGTACATGCAGGGAAGACAGAGATAGATGAGAAAAATGGAAGAAGAAAGAGAGAGGATATTTTTAACTCTAAATATTGATATAGGAAAATAATGTATTATAATAAACAAGTAAAAATATGATCAAAAATAGATTTAAATTATGTAGGTTTAGGCATTGCATGTGGATTAAAGTTACATAAGTTCCTTCCTTTCTTGCCCTTGAAGAGGACATTAAATATTATTCCTCAAATAAGATTTAAAGTTGTTGAAAAATATTAAGATAAAATACAAAATAATTAAAATATTGGAAAAGGAGTATATAGAAGACAGAGTACCAAATGTTAATTTTTTTTCCCTGTATGATTCTGGATCTTTCAGTTATCTTTGTATTTATTTAGTTTCTCTCTTAAGAGTCTTAGTTTTTATTAATTCATTATTCTTTTCACTCATTGATTTTCTTATACACTCTGTATAGTGTCTTAATCAATTTGGATGAATCTTAGCCATAACTCACTCAATATCATTGTAAGTTTGACTTAAACATAGCAGTACATTAATTAAAAACTAAAATATTGAATTTTCAAGTTAAGAAACAAAAAGAGTTTTCACTCAATTGAAAATAGAACACAATTATTTCATTACCACAAAATACATGCCTATTACCTAAGCATAAAAATATATAAGTAAAATAATATATTTATGTTAATTGACAAATGAGTTTTAAAATAAATAAATAATATAAACTAGACATAAATAAGATCGTTGTCTAGTAATGAAGTATATGGTAATTTTAAATTAGCAAGCACCTCTTAAAACCATATTAATAAGTAAATATCAAAAATGGCAGAGCTAGGAAATATACACTCATAATGGGGATTTTTAATATACCTTTATATTCTGGAAAATAAGGAAGTAAATTTCTGTAAAGATTTAGAAAATTTGAACCTCATGAAGAAATCACATGACCTAATATATTACTGTCCCTAACAACTGCAATCTATAAACTTACAAATGTTTATTATTTAATGGTTCACAATATTAATTTTAATAAATTTTATTGAAAATGTGTAAAATTTATAATAATTCCAGAGCACTAATAATTACAGCTATCTCAAAGCCTCAAGTATTGTGACATTTTACTTCAAAATAACAAATAGGTCAAAGAAGAGGTCATATTGGAAATTAGAAAAATATTTTGAAATGAATGATATACCATTGTAATACAATAAAATTAATGTTTAGAAGAAAGATAACATTTAATGTATCATAAAAGAAAAAGACTGAAGACCATTGCACTGAAAAGAATCTTTCTCAAGATGCTTTGGGAAAAGTTCAAAACAAATTAAAAACTAAAAATAAATGAATGCATAATAAAGCAAATGATAACGAAGCTAAACTCAAACTTACATAAGCAAATATTTTGTAAAATATTAGGGATTTCAGATGACAAAAATGTTAATAAATTTTAAGTAGTTTGACCATGTCTACATGATATAAGGCTTATTTAACCAATTTCAGGGAGGAAAATGGGGCAGTCACAAATCCTGCCAAAGGGAAAACAAATTATGTTCTGAATGATTTCCTTCCAATGAAATAAAATCTTAGGCAAGAAAAGATGAAGTAGAAAACTTACAAAATGTGAAAACTATTAAGAAAATTAAATTATGTTAACTCGATTATAAAATAATTCAATTATAAAATATAATTATTCAATTGTGGATATAATGAAAGCAATTCTAAAAATCTTTGTCACAATAATCATTCCAGATACCCATGGTTTCTCCTATAAAGTATAAATATACTAAAGGGAAAGCAACATACTTTTCTTAGGAATAGAGAAATAACAAGAAATAGTGAATGTATCGTAACTATTAACTATGAGACAGCTAGCCTTTATACCAATGACAGTATAGGACAGAAAAATCACATGAAATGAATTTAAGAACATTAGTGAAACTCTTAAGTAAAAATTTAGCAAGCAGATAAAAAAAATTAGCCTAATTAGTGTAAACCCAATAATACTGGATTCATATTTCCTTTAGAAAATCAATTATTGTTATCCATCTCAGGTATAGGATAGAGGGAAATATATCATGACTATATTAATAAATGCAGAAAAGGCTTAGATTAACTTGAATATCAATATTTATGATTCCAAAGTACTCTTAGCTAATTAGAGGTAGACATGGATTTCTACAACCTGAAAATAGTTATCTCCAAAAGCCAATAGCAAACATCATATTGACTGTGAAATGTCATCTTCCCCTTGAGATAAGGAATGAAGATGTTCACCAAATCCTCTCTTATTTAACTATAGGCTAAAGGTTTTTCCACGGACTCAAATGTTTATCAGCTTATTCATTATCATTTTATTCCACATATATTTCAAATATTAACATTTAGCTTTGGTTTATTTTTAGATTATATAGATGGGTTTTCTTTTTTGTGTATTTTTGTACTGGCTTTTTTTTTTTCTCTCTCAAATGTGTGTCATGTGTAAATATATTTCATTCAGTTCCACTGACAGAAATTATTACCTTAATATACTATGGTTTATTTCCCCTGCTACTGCTGATTGACATTTAAATCACTTTCAGTTTGAGGCTTTTATAAACAATGCTTATAAAAAATTCGAACACCTTGGTGCCTGTGTGCAGAGGGAAGTAGAGATCATCCAGGGTATCTATCTAGAATTAGCATTGCTGGGTCACATCATATATGTACTTGCCAAACTTTTTCAAAGTCACTGTTTCATTTTATGCTCTTTACAGCAAATTAGGAGAGTCCATTTCTTTATGTGTTATGACTCACAAAACTAATGTTCTCAAAAATAATAAGTCTTAAATCCCATTTAAGTTATGTTAGACTTTCTATGTCCATATTCGTATTTCAGTTCTGTATCTCTCTATATATTTGAGTCCTGTTCCCTTGGTGTTGAAGATTAAACACCTGAGAAATGCTGAGGCAAGAGCAAAGAGTTTAATTTAAGGGATAGAACAGAGTGACAGAGAGAGGGACTGCAGAGGAGGGTGTCTAAGTTTGTGCCCCTCTTTATATATTTGAGACATTTATTCAAACCTATTAATCAATGTGAATATTTGTTATAACTCACAATATTTGCTACAATCAAATTTTTAAAAAATTATTACCAGCCTTCAATTTCATTTACAATATCACACACATATATGTAAATTAAAATTGCCTTCTATTTTGTGACATGTGTCAAAGGATGATTTTTCATATCATCCTTTGAAGAATGAAAACATTTTAGAAAACAAAGTGTGAATATCAATTTAAAGTACACATTTTCTTATGCATAATTAAAAAAATTCATAGATCTTCAGAAAAGCATCCTCAGATCAGCAGTAATTTCTTAGTGTAGCGCCAGTGATTTACAGGGCTTTGTAACTAGCTGAGAGTGCAGGACATGCCTTTTCAGTAATTAACAACACACAGGGCATTCAGAACACCAGAAAAGTAGCGCACCTGGCAATGACTGACTGCCGTCCTTCAGAGGGATAAAGGATCAGAAAAATCTCAGGCACTGAGGCCTGATTTATGACTTTGAAAACGTTTGGCAATGTACATATGGGTAGCAGAAATCTGGGAAGCAGAATGAATACCATTTTTAAGCAATGGTGATTGTAACAGACAGAGTATATCCAATTTAATATTCAGTAATGTAGAAGGACTGGTGGGTGGAGAGAAGTAGGCAAGCATTGCAGGTATAGAGTGGAGCAATGAGGCAAAAAATTGTGTATGGAATTCAAAAGTAGATTTATCATGTTGAACAACAATGCATGTGTCCCACTGGGAGTTACCAAGGGGAGTGGGATGCCACAGAGGTACATGTATATCCATTAGTATGATTAGGTTGTTTGTTTGTTTATTTATTTATCTATCATCTATCAATTTATCTATTTATTTATTTATTTATTGGTACTGGGTATTGAACCAGACATGCTTAGCCACCAAGCTGAGCCACAACTGCAAGCAACCCCTCACCTGCTTTTTAAGTTTCACTTTGAGACAGAGTCTCACTAAAAAGGTGAGAGCCTTGTTACATTCCTAAGGCTAGCCTTGAACTTCTGATCCTCCTGACTCAGACTCCTGAGCTGCTAGGATTACAGACAAGCACCACCGTGCCTGGCTAGACTTTATTTAGTTAAAAATGGAAATGTAGAGAAAAATAAACATCATGGTACTGACCTCAAAAGTAAAATTTTTAAGTAAGATGCACTCAGTGTTTATATGTTGATTTACTTTACATCAACACATCATTGAAAAAAATACTTACTATAAAATGGATATGACTATATTCTTTATGAATTAAAAGTAAACTAAAAAACATAAATAATGAAAATGGGCTAGCATATAGTTGCATGGCAGAGCACTTGCCTAACATACACAAGGCCCAGGACAAGGAAGAAAGAAAGGAGGGGAGGAATGAATAAGGATAAAATAAAACTGTCTATGGATGGGACAGAGTTTAACATTTCAATAATATATTCCTACTTATCACCAAATAGAAGAAGGTAATTTAGCTGAGAGTTTTCTGGAAGCAAAAGGAATAAAAATTACTAAATTAAATCAATAGTTTCTAAAATATAAACAAATTTTAAAAATAAATAGGCCAATTTTTGTAATTGAAAAGTAATTGATACAATTCCTACTTTAAAAAAAATGACACATAGTGGTGTGTAGTACTGTAAAATATATTAGTGAAATTTTAGTTATCATTTCTTTTGAGCTGTTTTGATGACAAAACATAGCTTGGTAAATAATCTATGAGACCAAAATTATAAAATAATATCTATTTTAGTCTATACTTTAAGGAAAGTACAAATATATTAATCTATTACTATAATATAATATATAAATTGATATTTTAGATACTTGGTATTGTATAACAATGTCCTTAATTTTAAAATACTACTATCTCAAGTATATAAATTTTTAAGACAATTATTTTAAATATCATAATTGTATGGCACTATGAATACATATATTCTTACCTACACTTATTACAAACTACCTATCAAATGGTGTGTTTGGATTATTGGAAATTCTAGTTTCCATTTTGATTTATGCGTCATTTTTTGATCCTAGATGTAGTAATTTGGCAATTATTACATTAACAATAATGAAAACCGTCAAGCATACTTTATACATTCTTTAATATTATAGTGACAATGAAATGGTTTTGGGAAAAAGAGTTAAGAGAGCATCCATCCAGCTTAAGGGAAAGAACATCCAAAGATCTCATTACATTTTCTGTATAAAGATGCTTGCTTTGGGGACCATTGGATACACACATGGCCTCTACTCTCCTTTTATTATAGTCATAAAGAGCAACTGAAGCTCATAAAAAGTAGCTGGCAGATTTGTAAAAGATATAACAGCTTGTTCAAACAGGTTTCTGCAGAGCCATCTAAGGAAAATTTCCCTTCCGAATCATAGCTAGGAGCTATTTATGTTAGAACTGCCTACTTTGTCACAGTAAACTGAGTATACTCTGCTCATTAAGACCATCCGATGGGGACCTGTTCTTTTGACTTTTCAGTCAGTAAGAGTGGGCAATGGAACGTATGAAGTATGAGAATACAAAACTTGTAACAGTATCAGTTCCCGAGGTGGAAGTCAAATTTTATATGTGTATTTCTGTGTGTGTATATGTGTGCATATAGGTGTAAACACACGCATGTGCTAGATAGTTAACATTCCAGATGTTTAATTTGCACCAGTTTTTGGCCTTTCAGGAATCACCCGTGTGCAGAAGAGGAGGCCAGGAGGCAGCCACGTAAAGAACTGGGAGGTACTTTACTCTCCTTACTGATAGTCCACATAGCTTACCATATGTACACTATGTAATTTGACATTTCCTTTTAATGACTAGAAGGACCATTTAAATGTTATAATATTTTCTAGGGGCTAAGATCTACTTGGCCAATACCAGCTGATAGTAAATTCACTAAAACTATCTTATTAGTTTCTGAGGCATGAATTAGTTCTATTTTGGGGATATAAAATGACAAACAAAATTGTTGGGAAATATTTTCAAAATTTTTCATATTACTTCAAGCACATAATCTGGTAAGGGGAAAATTAAATTGTATAGAAGGAATAAAGGTCACCCTAAGTGCCTGTCCTGGGCTAAAGAGTCCTGAAGTGGAAGAGAGAGAGAGTAACCAAGAAACAAAGACAGAGACAGAGAGTCTGATAGGGTTTCCAAAGACAGCATTATAGGAAGCAAATGTAGTTTAGTAACTGCCACCTTCATCCAGAAGTATTAAACAGTGCCTTCAGATGTGTCATTACTCTTATAAAATGTCACAAGGTCATGAGCATACTTCTATGATTCATAAAAAATCAGGTTATTCCATCTCTCCTTCCTCATACACATAATGTAGCCCCAGTTGGCTTGAATCATGATGATATTTGTTTCTGGACATGTCTGCCATTGTAACTTCTCCAAAGTGCACCAAAGGAATTTTAGAGGGAGAATATCTGCCAATCCAGCACTAGGAGAAAAGAAGGAATGTCCCACTCTCTCCAAGGACACTATGAGAGCTACATAATTCCAATCAATTCTCCGTTCACCCATTTCCTAGAACATGCTTCTCTGGCTGTGCCTAAATACAAGGAAGCTGAAAAAGTTATATATATATATATTTTAAACTCGAAACAAACCTTGTTTCAGTAAAGAAAATAAAATATATTGGAATACTTCTGTTATATCACTTCAAAATATGTTACTGTGCTTCACCCCACTTCCATTATAATATCTTTTCAAGCTCTATGTGTATTCAAATTTTATTTTTCTTTAACAGGCATTGTTTTCTGTGATCAGAGCTGTTCAAATATCTGCTCAGTTCCTTTTTGCTAGTATAAGAAGAGTTTTTGTTTTGTTTTATGGTTCTAGACCTTGAACCCAGGGGCACTTTACCACTGAGCTATATCTCCTGTCCTTCTTAGTTTTTATTTTGAGACAGGGTCTCACTAAGTTCCTAAGGGTCTTGCCAAATTACTGAGGCTGAGACCATTCTCTTGTGCAGCCTCCTGTATTGCTAGGATTAAAGGGTGTGTTACTGAGCCTGGTTAGAGATTCTGATTTTAATAAGCTTGTTTAAAAAAAAAGGGGGGGGTATGCTTAAGGAATGAGTAAGTGGCAATCCATACATTTTAGGTTCAAATAATGAGCCAAACTGGAACGGTTCCATAATCTCATGTTGATTTCCATCAGTCACATATCATTTCAGGCATAAAATAGAGTAAAAGTTTGGATTTCCCCAGATGAAAGATTTACTTAAACAGCAACTTCATTTCAAAAAAACCAAAATTTTTATTTTTCCACTTAAATGATTAAAATTGATAGGCATATGATAGGCAAAAACTAAACATTGGCACCAGCCTCAAAGACAAATAAATAATCAGGACAGGAAGTGCTTATTTTCAAGACAACAGTGTGACCTTGTGGCCAAATGAAGACTTTCAAGGCTTGAGCTCCATCATAATGGGGTGGCCTTGCTTATTCCTTCATCTCCTTTTGTTAGTTTCTCCATACCCTCTCTCTAATGGGGTATTCAGCATAAATTCATAGTCTAACTGGAATTTATACCTACAGGGGAGAGCATTAAAACAAATTTGGTGCTCTTTTTGGAAGAAAGTTTGAACCTCAATTATGTATCCAGAAGAAACATAAATTAGGTTCATAAAGACTTTTGAAAGGGCAATGCTGGATATACACAAGTCCAATCCAGAGAATAACAAAACACCATATCATCCTCAAGAGATAGGTCCCACTTTGACATCATTTTTATTATTACTACTACTAGTAGTACTAGTAGTGTTAGTTTAGTGTTGTTTTATAGTCAAAAATCAGCATTAGAAATCACAACAAATATTCCCATTATTGTATTTATTTTTTGATTGGATCCCTATTTTTAGCTTTAAATTTATTTATTTATTTATTTGTTAGGAAGGATTGAACCTGGGGGTGCTTAATCACTGAACCACATCCCCAGATCTTTTTATTTATTTATTTTTTTAAATTTTGAGATAAGGTCTTACTGAGTTGCCTAGGGCCTCACTGTTTTACTGAGGTTGGCCTTGAACTTAAATATTCTCCCTTCTTAGCCTTCCCAGCTACTGACATTAGGTGTGTAGCACCTGCCAGGCTGAACCTGAATGATTAATGTTGAATGTCAAGCAGAATTAATAGAGTTATCTCATTCTGCAATGCAATACACACAGACACAAACACAAACACACAAACAAATGCACTTTTTGCTTTAGTTCCACCAAATAAAAAATACATAATTCACCAAACAAATGTCCTTGAGCATCATAAATTTTACCGAAAAATCTTTAGGAAATTGACTTAGTAGTTCCTTTGGTACAAATAAGATACTATTCTGTGTGGATTCTCTCCTATATGTAAATATATACTATTTGTCAAGTCTTCAGACTTTTTCAGCATGTTGTTTACAATATTTTGTTTCTGCTAATATAATAAAGCACATTCAATGCATGCCTAATTTTATTCACACATTTGAGTAATATTTGCATCACAAATAGCTTTTCCTATTTTATTTATTATTCCTTTTATAAACTTCACTTTTTTTTTCTTGTATGTGAGGTTTACCTCAGAAACTCCTTAAGGCTTCCTATGATTTGTGTCCTCATACAGACCTTCACCACCAACAACCATTGTGTATGAAAAAGAAAAAACAAAGTGTCAGACAGTAAATTACCAAGAACATTCACCTTTTATTTTAAGAAAATAAACAAAAGTTTGGTTAATATAAACTCTTTAAATAGTTGTCTTTAAAGGAAATGAGAATAAGTTAATATACTTTAAAATTTTCAAAAAAAAATAGGAAGAATTTAGCAGTTTTTTATCATTATAGTGTCAACGATTGTGTCTAGTGAATTGGAAATAAAACATTTCCAAAAACCAAAATAATTTAATTAAAAATGCAGAAAACAGAATACAGAATGAAACATTATTCATGAAAGTATAAGTTTAAAATTGTATAGTGTGCTGTTCATGGTGGCACATGCCTGTAATCCCAGTGGCTCATAGGGTGAGGCAGGAGGATCACAAATTCAAAGCCAGCCTCAGCAAAAGCAAGGTGCTAAGCAACTCAGTGAGACCCTGTCTCTAAATAAAATAAAAAATAGGGCTGGGGATATACCTCAATGTTAAGTGCCACTGAGTTTAATCCATGATAGGCTCCCCCCCCCAAACTAAAAAAAATTACCTAGTATAAGAGGGAAAAATTTGCTCAACAGACTCTACGTTTGAAAAATTCTAGCTTAAGTAAAATTTGAAATTGTAGAGAAAACCCATTTAGTAATATTGATATTGGTGGGGCGGTGGGGGCGGGGAGGATAAAGAAGGATAAAAGAAAAATCTACCTTGCATCCAGGTCTTTTGATAAATTAGTTCCAACCAATTAAGTAATTTAAAGACTATTGCTCACTTACCCAATAACTCAAGTCATCTTTCTCCAGAGCTGTGAAAATTGTAACCCAAAGTCAGAAGTATTAAAAGAAAGTCTATGGTTACTACTTATAGGAGCAACTGTATCTTTCCTATGTATTAATATGCTACAGTGTATTATTATACTTTATTTTGATAAGAAATTAAATGATGATTATGTATAAATAAAAGAGCAAAAAACAAATAGCAAAAGAACTCTAATTCATGTGAGTGTAGACTGTATTCACTTAAAAATTTCTTGCTTCTTCTTCTTCTTTTTTTTTCTCACTAGCTACACAGTTCAAATCATTTGTTACCTTAAAGTGGAAGGCTCCAGAGACAGCTTCTTATGAATACTTCTTGAAAGATCTTTGAGGTCAAAAAAGTGATTTAACCTCAAAGATCAGCCTCAAATTCTGTAGAGTACAGAAGAAAAAATATAATTTAATTTCTAGGACATTCAGCAGCTAGGGATTTCCACAGCTATAGGCCAACACATGATTTGTGTTGTAATAACCAGCCATGACAGCCACATATTTTTAAAACTATGTTTAAAAGTGCCTCGTACAAAATCTTTTAAATATGCTTGATAGCTTCTTCTGTAACAGTTATGGTGATCCTATAGACACATGTATACTCCACATGAGCAGTGACTCAAAATTTGATGAGAAAACTGTGTATAAATACATGGACACCCACATTCAAGTAGTATAGGGTTGTCAAAAATTAGAAAAGTAGAAAGAAATTACAATTACAGCTACACAAACTTTATTACTGGTTCAGGACTTGATAGTTTTTCTTTTTTACACAATGAAATTTGTTTTAGTATAAATGTACATTTTACATTACACATATATTTAAAGACTCACTCTTGATTTGGATTTGTACTAACTCATCTTCTGATGTCTGGGTTTTTCTTAACCTACAATGTGCATATCACAGCTGTACCAGGAAGTTTTCAATTTGATTCCTATTACTAAAAGCAAACAGTGTTTTTTGTTCAATAAAAATATATTTTGACTTTCAGCAACAATTTTGTGCATAAATGCTTTGGTTTCTACATTAAAATGAATCAAAATAAAATTATTATTTTTTTTTACAAATATAATCTGCTTGCTGGGAGCTGTCTATGTCACTATTAAGTTAACATTGTGTGAGAATACTAATGAATGCACATTTATTATTTTATTTATCCACAAACTTAAGTAAGATTTCTACTATTAAGTGGCTATAAATGAGACAATGGCCAATGATTTATGAAGCTCTAATTCTTTTGTTAAAATTTGTTTTAATTTTCTCCTTGGTGAAATAAGAAAATATCAAGGACTTACTTTAAGCTTAAAATTTTTTTAAAAAGTATTTTCTCAATTCCTACCTTAATCAGACCTCTTATTTCTAAAGTGAACCAACACATGGAATAGAATTTTTATATTACTGGATTAGATGGTTCTTAAAGTACCTTCAAGTTCAATTGCATTTTGCCTATTATTTGAGCATTAGATAATAGTGGGTAATATTGGCAATAATCAAAGATGTTTTAGTTGCCATCCATATATCAGCAAGAGAAAACACAAGTATGCTGATTATTGCATTCGTTGGGAATGCATATGGAAAATGCAAATAGCTCTTATTCAGTAGAAAGTATATGAAATGTTTGAAATGCGATGCAAAAGTAAAGACTATTAAAAAATGCCACAATTGAAATACCAGAAAAGATAAGAAAAAAGAGAGGCAGTTGGATTGGGCACATGAAGTTCCAAATTATATGCTACTATACTTTTGATTTAATAAGCCCTTCCAATGTCTGTCAATGAGTAAATTTTTGTTGTTGGCAAAGGAATGTTTAATAACTTTAAATCTAGGGAACCCATGATCAAGACATGTAGTTAAAAAAAAAAGAGATTCTTCTTTAAATGCAGTATTATAAGTACCTGATTAGAAAAATAATCTCTCATGCAACTGGGAATTACCTCTATTGAAAGGATAAAAGAAACTGAAGTTAAAATGTAAAGGACCAGGTATTGTAAAGTTTCTGAACTGCACTCAGAACCTGAAATTCCTGTGGCAGTTAAAGACAATACCCAGAACTGCCCATTAGATATGTGTCGAAATCCCCCCTGACCACTTAGTTGCTTAACAACCTGGACCCTGTGCAGCTCAGCACATAGGCACCTCAGCGCCTGAACCAATCAGTTTGAATGTATACCCTGCTTTAGGACTGACCTATCACCCCCGCCTGACCTGTTCCCGCCAATGAATGTGCTAATCATGTTTGAGAGTTGTTGTTTGATTTTCCCTGCGCCTCATGATGATTTGCTCTGATGTATGCAAAGCCCCCGCCCTCCCCAAAAAGTGTACTTATGCATTGCTTAACCCCTGCTTGGGGCTCTTGGCCGCTCTCTCTTCTTAAGTGAGCACCATGAAGCCCCAGCGCGCTGCATCTTCAATAAACCCCCTTTTGCTGTTGCATGAGTCGATCTCTTGGTGGTCTCTTCCTCTGTCGTTCACCGGTCCCTTAGACTACTGCACGATTTATGTGTCTTTAATATGTCATGAGATCCATGCAAGTTACTAAAAGTTCTAGATTCATAGGCAATTTTCAATACGTGAAGGTTTGACTATTTTTTTTAATTTTGCTTTTAATTTTTGCTGCAGTCTGGCTGGGCACAAAATAACCAAGCCGCCACACAGCCTTGTAGGTTCAAACAGCAACCTTTATTCCCGAACTCTCACGGGCACTCTCCACACACACTCAGGGAACCTCTCTCTAACGCCACCCACACGACTCCTCTAGGCACACACCACACCAATGGGAAAATCCCTCCTCAGGACCTTCCTGAACCAATTCGAACCCTCCAGGAATCCCCACTAGAACTCCAAAGCAGGGGGCGCCTGAGGCAGCAAGAGCCGCCCCATTGACAGTAAAGGTCAAATATACAATACAATCAATCCAGCATCACAGCTATATATAGCTTAACTCAAATCATCATCTCAATGGTTCGATGGTGTCACCTTTCAGACATTCCCTCTGGCAAATGCCAGGCGTCATTCCAACTCGGCTGTGGCTCTCAGCAAATTTGTAATTTAACATAGTCAGAAACCTCTGTAGAAGTCATTTTGTTACCTCACAAAACTTGCCTATAGAGTTTTAAGCACTCAGGAATTTTACAAATCTCGGTAAAATGAAGGTGATTCTTCACCCCACACTGTCTTGTAGTTCAACAGTAAGAAAATGTTGAAACTTTTGAGAGTGATGACATATACACAGGTTTGGGTTGACAATGTATAGTATATGCACGAAAACAGTGTTAGGATATACAGAAGATCCTCTACTTATGATGGGGTTATATCTCAATAAGCTCATCATAAATTGAAAATATTGTGATTTGAAAATGCACAGCAGAAACCTAAGCTACCAAACATTATAGCTTAGCAACCCAGAACACTGTAGAGAATGGGTTGTTTCCCCTGATGATCACCTGGGAGCTCTGCATGGTGCTACTCAGCATCATCATATCACACATTGTCAGACAAAGAAAAGATGCAAATTCCAAATTCAAAGTACAGTTTCTACTGAATTTGTATCATTTTCACATGGTTGTGATGTCAAAAAATTGTAAGTCGAACCATTTTAGATTGGGGACTGTCTGTACTCAGAAGAATTTCTCAATCCAGTATACCTTGCTCTGGAGGCCAATCTACAGTATTGTGATTATGAACTAGATATGCTTCAAGCCATTCAAAATAACAGATTATTCAAATCTTTAGGATATGCATTATACCTTTCTTTGTAGCCATTATGGATATGTATCATATACAGATTCACATGTGCAAAGGCATATATTAATTTGGGAGGTAATTCAGAAATTTGAAAAGAAAACTACATTGAAGATCTATAGTCAAAGAAGCAAAATAATCCATAACAACATTTGATAGAGTTCACCTAAGTTCCATTTCTAATTATCTACAGAAAGGTCTTCCATTAAATGATTATACCACTTCTTCCAAGCCATTTCCTTCTTGAAGATTTGTAGACTAAATCCCTCTTCCAAATTGGAGGAAAAGTCCAATGAATGCCAAATAACTTAAAATTTTGTGAGAATAAATATGTCAAAAGACAGATAAATGTTTTTAAATATCACAAATAGAATGATGTTTCTAAAAGTGTTTTTGTATTATTTCCATATCTCTATAGAAGAAAGTACAGTATATGCAAAAATAGAAAACAGAAATAAAAGCAAAATCAGGAAATCATTGGAATGCTGTTTCACTCATTGATAGATACATTGATGATAGGTAGGTATATAGGTAGATAGATAGATTATCCCTAATAACCAGGGAACAATAGAAGCTACATTGGATAAAACAACAGCAACAAAGGCTTCTACCCAGTAGACACCAAAGCATGTTTCCTTTTGGTACCCATCACATTCTGTGCAACACCAACTTTTCTGCCATGTAATCCTTCTCTTCATTCATATTTAAGTAACTGAATGTACATTTTATTTGGCACCCTCTAGTTAATATTTTGGCTAATTTTAGCATTTTAGAAATAATAAAAAATAATTGAGACTAACATAATTGGCTATCTCTATTACATGAAGAAAATACTGAATTATAACAATATTCTTTATATCAGAATATGAATATATTGTTAAACATATTTTGCCTCCAATCCCTCATAAGTATATCAGCACTGTCATTTCTTTTACAAATCATCTTAACATGAAAAGCATTTTTTTTCTATGAAAAGGATAACAAATTCTTTATAGAAATGTTGTGTTTTCACTTAAGAAAATTCTGGTGAATGAAATTGTGTCATTTTTTAAAATCGCAAAATTTCATAGGGCTGCAGGAAATGGCAATTTAATTCAAGACTAAATCTATAAGTTTTAGAAAATATGTTTCCTTTGTGAATATCTATGAAATACAAATTGATAGGTATGAACAAATCTCTTCGCTTGATTATTGAAAAGCAGCATCACAAGCCTTAACTAGAGAGAGAGTTAAAATGAGAGGTAACACTTTTTAATGGAAAGTAAATATAATTTAAAATTGTGTCTTTTTTCTACCATCTTGAAGATACTAACGAAGCATGAGCAACATTTCAAAGAGTATTTTTGACCCTCCCAATTTTATTTAATTGTGTAATTTGTGAAATATTCTTTAAAATACAGTTTTTATGTATTTTATAGTATTCTCTTCACAATGGCTATAATATCTTCAGTTGTTAAAGAGGCTATATTTAAAAGTATCACATTCTTTGATAAATGTATATTCTGTGTCAGTAAATTAGTACTAGCAATATAATGCTAATAGTAAGTTTTTGTTTTATATCCTAGTCTCATGGTGCCTATTACATCAATATTTTGCAATATCTACATATAAATTTCTACTTGAAATTAAATTTTATTTTACAGTTTGAAATATTTATAATTTCATACTTGTTTTATACAGTGGCCTTTGAGAACTGATAAAGCAGGTATAGTCATTCCTCTTTTAAAGACAGGAGTTGTTTATCTACTATACATGCAACACATTGTAATATAAAAGTTAAGAAGCCAACTAGTGAATATACATGCAACCTTAAGGAACAGAGCAAAGGAAAATTTAAATGCTCAGAAAATTACAGAACAAATACTTCCAATAAAACCTTGACTAATACAAAATGTAGGATTATGTGTGAATATGTGTTGTTTATGTGAGTGTGTATAAGGTGTATGTATGTATATACATATATATATATATATATGTGTGTGTGTGTGTGTGTGTGTGTGTGTGTGTGTATGTCACTTTACAATTTGCAGAAAATCTGCTGTAACTATATTTGAAAATATGCTTCATACATAATGCAACAAGTAACACATATAAAATTGAACAATTTAGCTGGACATTATGGTGCATGCCTATAATCCCAGTGACTCAGAAGGTTGAAAGAGAAGGATTGAAAACTAGCACCAAATTTTGAGATCAACCTCAGCACCAAGAGAGGCTCTAAGAAATATAGTGAGACTCTGACTGAAATTTTTGAAAAATAAATAAATACAAATGGGGAAGTAAAATTTAATGAATTTGGCCATATGTATAAATATGAATCCAAAACTACTATCAAGATAATTAAAAATTCCATTACTCTAATAGTATCATTGAGCTTAAGGAAGCTGCTCCAAGATTTATCAAACTAGTTTAACAATTTCATTGCACTCTGCTTGACAGAAATATCTGAAATTGCTATGTAATACCTTTAGTAGCATGAAAATAATTTGCCTAATATTCATTAACCACAAAGTAAAAAAAACAAAAACAAAACAAACAGGATTCAAAAATAGTTAGCTTCCAATTACAATATATATGAGACTCTGAAGATGTTTTGAACAAGAAATAATAATTAATAATAGTAATAATAATAATGTTAGATGATCCAGCAAAATTCTAGAATAATAAATTTAAAAATAACAATTAGTGGTAGAATATAAATTAAAAAAGAACATGGTCAGTGTAGAGGATTACTTGTGGCTATGGAAGTCAAAAAGGAATTATATATTGAAGCACAAAAAAATAGGTGAATCAGTGATCATGATAGATTCATAAGACAATTAGCAGAGATATATCATAGACTTATATTTTGAGTAACAATTATTCCCAAAGGCGGGGGGAAGAATGCATGAAGAAGAAGCAAATATTCAATAAGTGCAGAAAGTAATTTCTCATTATGAAAACACATTCTACATTATAAGATCTTATCTAAATTCATGAAAGACTGATCAAAGAAGACACATACTGATAAAATTCTTTATTCCAGGGTTAAAGACAAAAATCTTACAAACTATAGCAAAGAAAACAATATCTTCAAAGGCAAAAGAAATTCAGACCAGCATTGGACATATTGGCCAGAAAACAGGGCAAGAACATCTGCAGAAAAAAGGATAGTGAGGTATATGGTGCCCACCTGGAATTCCAGCAGCTTGAAAGGTTGCAGCAGGAGGATTATAAGTTCAAAGCCAACCTCAGCAACTTAATAAGGCTCTAAACAATTGTTCAAAATTAACAATAAATAAATAAATAAATAAATAAATAACTAAATAAGGGCTTGAAATGTCATTCAGTGGTGAAGCACTCAATGTGTTCTACACTGGTACCAAAAAAAAAAAAAAAGAAGAAGAACAAAGAAAAAAATAACAAATCAATTATTCTACACAACACCATTATTTAATTGGAAAATAGGAAAAATAGATATATTTTATACTTCAAAAAATTAAATTATATTTTATATCTCTTTCTTTCTTGAAGACAATATTTAAATATTTCCTCTGATATTTACTTAGATTCTGTTGAAACGGAAAGACAACTGTGGAACTGAAACGTCAAGTGATACAGAAACCATGACTTGTGAAAGAATTGTTTCATAAATCTGAGTGAAATATGATAGACTGGGAAAGTAGGATTGAAATTTGAAATAGTCCTTACATTAAAAAGATATAGGGAAAATCCCATTACTATTTTGGATCAGTAGTCAAAAAACTGATTCTGCCTACTGATTCCTCTTGTAAATACCATTCTTTTTAGGTGGGGGAAAATAGCCCTGTCCAATAGTTTGTGTATTATCTACTTTCACTGTAGAATACAGAGTTGAGTAGTTATGACTGAGATTTCATAAATCCCCCGATCGAAGCTTTTCTTTCTTTTTTTTTTTTATAAAAAAGATATTTCCATTCATCCTCTAGAGCTAAAAATATTACATCTTGGCAAACCCTAAGACTTTGAGGCAAAGTAATTTCAATGCCTTCTTGATGAGAAAAGAAAGGGGATAGAGTAGAGAAGAGAACGGGCATACTTTAAATAACCCTTTTCCAAAATGGAGAAAATTAAGTGAAGTGAATGTTCATGTCAATATAAGAATATTCAATTTGCAAACAATAGTAGAAAACTATGTATCATATCTAGAAAGGCAAGCATGAATGCAGAGGAAAAATAGGTAGATAATACCAAAAACAACCTCATGGATAGTATATCGAAGACACCAAATATAAATGAACAGACAAATAGGGGGATGTATACAGAGGAGGCACAGTGTACATCAAATGATAAAAAGTGTAAATGATCAACAATTCTAGTGAAAAGTAGAAATAAGATCTGTCTGTAAAAAAGACCCTCTGAATAGATTTCAAAAAGATAATCTAGCAATAATTATACTGTTAATGACTAAGCTTAACCAAATTAATCAATTGAGGCTGAAAATACTGGAACAGTTAAAAAAAGGAAAATAAATAAAGGAATAAGCAAGGTTTTTCAACAAGTTGATCCCCACATTTCTGTGGTTTAGAACAACATAAGGTCATTTCAGAGTTACATAGTATTATTTAATGTTTGATCAATTGCTTATTTTGATTCCAGCCAAGAAGGGGAAAGACTTTGGAGGATACACTCATGAGAGGCTTTTACAAACTCTGGCAGGAGACAGCAGTCATCTTCCTGGAGACTTGAGGCCTGTGGTCAGCAGCCAACTGCTCAGAAGAAGGTAACACAATGACAAAGATTCTGTAATCCAGCATCACCTCTCCCACTTTATGAAGAGGCTGATATTTTTGTTTTATTGTAAAGATCCCATTGGACTGGGCATTTGGGAAACCAGAGGCTGGTTCCTTTGATAGGAGAGAACAGACTGGTCATGATAACTCTGAGTTTGGTGAGGAGGATCCAAGAAACAGTGAAGTAACATCATGTGATACCTTTGTGGTAGCCCTAAGTTGTTATGGTTCCACTTTAAGTGAGGTGACCATCCAAGGTCATTGGATGTTTCTGGCAAGTAGATACTACAATGATATTTTTAAACAATTAAACTGGCTGCTTTGAAGAGACCATAGCAATAAGTATAAAGGAGGAAAAGCTTTTGGTGGTAGTATATATGAGAGATGATGGTGACTTGGACCATTACAGTAGCAGTGAAAGTGATGAGAATTGTTGGTATTTAAAGAAACAGGTAATCTATCATAACAATAATAAAGCAGCAATAATTGGATTCAATGTTAATTACATTTATCACTTAGTCTTTATCTCCATTGATTTACAGATCAATAAAAATGTATTTGCTTCTTAGGTGATATTCATAAAGGATAAAAATCCTGATATAAAACTATAGTCTTTGGGTTTATAGGATATATGGAAATAAATGTCTTTCTTCATGTGTCTCTATATTGGGAATGACAATGTGATGGCAGATTTATTTGAGGATTTTATATGTAAATTTTTAAAATGCCTTATCAAATGTGGATTTGAATCTCAACATCTAAGCAGATTATGTTTCTCACACTTTTCTAAGAAAGCATTTAGATTTAATTCATTTTGTTGGATCTGTGGGTCTAAATCAGAAGCCCTGGCTTAGATTACTGTTCCAAAGACAATATAACCTAAAGTTTTCTTAAGCAGAATAATTCTAGGTAGATAACATTCATTTGTTTATTATGCATAGAATCTCTCAGAGTTACGCGTTGTGTTGTGTTTTCTTTCTTTCTTTCTTTCTTTCTTTTCATTTTTTTTAACTGAACCTTGAAATCCTAAAGCAAGGTTCAGAACTATAGGATGTTGAGTCTACCTACCAGAGACATGAATAGTTGTGTTTTAATGAAAAACTGCTCATTGTGATATTTTATTAGGATTTTTAAAAACTCAGCCTAGGGATAGCCAAACATATTTTCAAAAAATTCTTGTAAAAGATGCAAATTTTTGTTGTGACTTTAAATTACCATTAAAAGTATTACATTCTATGTGTAGTATATTAACATTTTATTACGCTCTTATTCAAGATATGCAGAATTGGAGAAGAGAATAAATGTTGAATTTGGAGGGGTTCCAATAATTAACATCTATTTTTTTCCTGTGTGTTAAATTGGTAAAAGTATGTGTCCTTAAGGTAAGCTATCTGTTCTCTGTTCGAACAAGGAAATTTTCTATATCCTGTAAAAAATTGGCAAAGTCAGAATGACCTCTATGGGAGGTATTAGTTACAACTTGGAGGGATCCCCAGTTAGCCTCAAGGTCTCAAAATAGTCTAAAGGGCAGCTCAGTCTTACAGTCCTCAGTCTCTAATTCTTGCACATCTGGTGACATATTCTGCAAGATTTCTGTAAATCACCCTTCAGAAAGCAGTTAAAGAAATGTGAACTCAACCACTTTTAAATTGAGTAAAAATGAGAGATAATGATGTTGCTTAATTTAATAAGAATGTTTGGCACAGAAAATGTCTGTAGGATGACTAGTTTAAAATGCTAGTGGTATAAACAGGTAGAAAATATTAGTTTTAGGCATCTTTATGTCACTGTGACCAAGAACAATTTAGAGGAGGAAAAATTTATTTTGGGCTCAAGGTTTCAGAGATTCAGGCAATAGATGACCAAATCTATATCTCTGTGCTCCAGGCAGGTTAGAACATCATGACTGAAGGGTGTGGCCCAGGAAAACTACTCAGTTAATCACAGTCAGAAAGCAGAGAGATAGCTTCACTCACCTGGGTCAAATATAAAACCCAAAGGCTGGCCCCCAGTGACCTCCTTCTTTCAAAAGCATCCTACCTGACTATAGATGCCACCCACCATGTTATAGTTCTCATATTCTGATCATTTTACCTCTGAACATTTTCATATTGTCTCACACATGAGTTTTTGTGGGCCATCTCATAAGGAAACTCTAACAGTATTTAAAACAGTGTTTCTCATATTAGAATCCAAGAGGAAAAATAATGTCCTGCTCTTCACAGATACATGATATTAGGAGGATGTGATTTATGGATTTTTGTTGTTTATTCTGAAGATCAAAAATTTTGCTATAGGACTTCAATTAACAAAATAGTTTACTAACAGGAGCAATCCAGGGAACAGGGAAGAGGCCAATTACATGAAAACCAAACTGAGAATTAGGGGGAAACAAATACACACACACACACACACACACACACACACACACAAAGGTTGAAAGGTGAATTCTATCCAAGTTATTGAGGAATGATCTAACAGTGACCCTGGTGAACACAGTCCAGAAAGGATTAATCCAATGATAAATGTAAAAGATGAGTCTGAAAGCAGATCATGAGAGAGATGGTGATGTGCCTAAGTACAGGCAGAATGGTCACCTGAAGATGTGCACATTGAAATCCCCAGAACCTGTGAATAAGTCACATGGAAAGGTACCTTGAAGATGTAATTAAAGCTGTGAATCTTAGGATATGCATTACCCAGGTAGACCCAGTTTAATCCTGAGAACTTACCAGCTGGAGACAGAAGAGAGATTGGAAGTCAGAGATCTTCCAGATGTAAATAGCCACATGTAAATATAAGAAAGATGGGGCAGGGCGGGCCCCTCCACTCCCAGCCAGAAAGGAAATTGGGACTACAACTCCTCCCTCTTGGAAATGGATCTTACCAAAAACCTATGTAAGTCTAGAATCATATTCTTTCAAGAATCTCCTGATGAGAACTTGCCTCTGCCCCTACCCACTGCTGCCTCCAGATGAAGCCACTGACACTATTTTTTTTTCCTTCAAGTGTTTAAACAGAGAAACCAGCTAAGCCAACACAGACTTATGATGATCATACTTGTGAAATCATAAATATTGTTGTTTTAAAACCCCCAAGTAGCCAGGTACAGTGATGCACACCTGTAATCCCAGTGACTCTGGAGGCTGAGCAGGGAGATGTCAAGTTAAAAGGCAACCTCAGCAATTTAGTGAAACCCTAGGTAACTTAATGAGACCCTATATCTCTAAATAAAATATAAAACAGACTGAGAATGGAGCTCAGTGGTTAAGCACTCTTAGGTTCAAGAAGGGTGGTTTCACTAGCAAAATTTGTGTGTGTGTGTGTGTGTGTGTGTGTGTATGTGTGCACACAAGCTCACACACTTGTATAATGCAAGTAAATTGTCACTGCAAGGGACTTTAATCAGAATATTTCAACAAAAATATTGAAAGGAGTAAAATCATTAGTGTCAAAAATTTGGGGTGATAACCACTTATGGCAATTACTAAATTGAACTTTGATGTGTAGTGATCCTGAAAGACAGGGTAATATGTTATTAGATTTATCTGAGCAAAAAGAGAAGTCTTTTTTGTGGAACAATTTCTTCCATCACTCTTTTATCTCAGGTATCAAAGACCATGGGGAATTATATAAGTAAATAAGAGCCACTATTTGTCAGATGAAAATGACAAGTATGTGCTTGTATAGTGCCAAGATATGAAAATGGAATTGGAAAGTAGAAAAACATAAAAGTAAGGAAGCTGTGATGGTTTGATAATGAGGTATCCCCCAAAAGCTCATGTGAAAGACAACGCAGGAAAATTCAGAAGTGCAATGATTGGGTTATGAGAGTCTTAACCTACTAGTGCATTAATCCAGTTGAGTGGATAATCTAGGTGGTGACTGTAGTCAGGTAGAGTTTGAAAGGAAGAGGTGGGTCACAGTGGGTGCACCACCAAGGTAGATATTTTATCCCTAGGAAGTGAGAAGCCTCTCTCTGCTTCCTGATTGCCATGTGCTAAGCTGTTTTCCTCCTCCACAACCTTCCACCTTGACATCCTGCCTCATCATGGGCCCAGAGCAATGGAACCAGCCATCTCTGGAGTGAGATCTGAAACAGTGAGCCCCAAATAAACTGCCATTCCTCTAAAATTAAACCATATTTAAAATTCAGTATAAATATAGGTAGACTTGGTCTATTTTAATAAATTCTTTAAGTTCATAATAATTATGTCACAAATTTTATGGATTTCAAAATAATTCTCTTAATACCCTCTTTAAATGACTCTTTGTTCCAGTTTTTAAAATTTTCTCTGAGATTGATGTTCTTATCTCAAACACCAAAACCCATGGTTATGATTCAGTCAAGTTTTGCCATTTGCTAATAATTATAACTCCTGATAATACCAATTTTGATTGTTTTCTTTCCCAATCACCAAAAGTTATTTATAACTCATTCCATCTGGTGTTCCTCAAAGGAAATCTCTCCTAATCCATTTGTTTTTTATTGTCTCACTCTATTCATGCTTTCCCAACCATTTTCACCTAACTGTATGAGTAAGGAATTGTCATTTTAAACTTCAAACCCCCAGAGGAGCTGCGTATCTCCTTCCTAACTCCCTCCTTCTAGTTATTCCAGTTAGGAATCTAGGACTTTTCTTGAATTTTTCATTTCTCCTTTACCATATCCAATCCATCATTATTTCCTTTTGGCACTGATTGCAAAATATAAATAGATTATTTCAGTTCTCCTCATGTCTACTGACAACATCTTATGAAACCACTATAATTTCTCGTGTTGATTTCTGAAATAACTCCCAATCTCCTTTTGCTCCTTCTGTCCTCACCCTTCTGTAAAGCCTATTCTTAACACAGGACACACTGTCCCTGTTACTAAGATTAGGATATTGCTCTAATGGCAACCTGACCATAACTCCTTCATTCCTTTTTTTCATCAGTGTAAAAGCCAATGTCATAATGTCGTCTAAAAGGGCTATCTGAGCTGCCCTGAGCACGTTCTGACCCATGGTAGAGAATCCTCCCTTTCTTCCCTGTAACATCATTTCCAGTTCTGAACTTCAGTTTGAACATATGTAGCTATGTTCTCCCTTCCCCCTCTCAGGCAGGGACGGGAAGCCCTGAGGTGGCTGCATACCCTTCTTTTCAGGGACCAACATAATGTCACATTCTCAATGAGACCTTGTATACTCATTTTTTTTAGTAGAAACTAACAAATCTACTTTATCCTCACCTGTTAACATTCCCCTTGTCATTCTTTTTTTTAACAAAACAATCACTTGATACCATCAAATGTACTGCATATTTATTACAACAGTTGTACTAAGTACCCGCCTCTTCTAATAAGATTTCTAGCTCCATGATAGAGGATATGTTGTCTGCTTAAGTCACTTGTATATACACACATATTCACGAATGAACACAAACAGCCTGTAGACATACAATGTACCTAGCAAAAAATAATGAAGAATTTCTAATCATTATAGCTATACTTAAATAGAATGAAAAAAAATCTGTCATTATCACTTATCAGACAGGTGTCCTTTGTGTTACAATTTGGGTAAAAAAATAATACTGCTAAGTAAAATATTTCATTTGTCGAGTCTTCTAGTATCCCTAGATGTATGAAGAAAGAATGGACTTAGAGAAAGATAAAAGTAGTGTGAATGAGTAGTATGACAGAACTTCCTTTTTATGTTTTAAATATATATTCTGTTTATATAAAGTAGACGTATTATGTAATGCCAAATAAATGCATTACTCAGAATAATAAAACTCTACTCTTACTGAAATGAACGTGGCCAAAACATAGATAAATCTACGAACTTGCAAGTCAATACAAAATTTATTATCTACTCTTTTTAAAAGTTGAGGTAGATGCATCAAGGAAATTATGAAGAAGAAAATTACATCTCTCTTTCAGTAGTGCATGCAATCAACTTAGAAAGAAAAGATTAATTTTTGAAAGCTTAATATCCTCATATGAGTTTAGAATTTCCTTCCAGATAAGAAAAAAACTATTACTATGAATAATTTAGGCATGGGCATTTCTAGATTAGGAGGGATATAAAATTTCATTTTGGTATTCAAGGTATTCATAATCTAAATCAAAAGAGAGAACACATTGCTGTGTCCTTACCTACAAGCACAGGGATTTTGGATATTGCCATCCAGTGCACAGTGACCCGAGCCATTAATGAGAAAGCTTTAAAAGGTTTATTGAGAAGCAGAGTTGAAGAAGAACACAAGAAATCCCTGGATTCTGCACAGTTCTTTCCTTCACAGAAGTGCTTGGGACTTCTATTTAGAAGGGAGTTCCAATACAGAATACCCTGTCTTAGCATAGCTTGGAATATGAGTGGGCCATCCCCAAATAGAGTCGGTGCCCTTTATCTTCTTTATAACAAGGGACATGATAAGAGATCTCAGGCCTAGGAAATAAATCCAGAGCTCAGCTAGAGAGACTACATATCAATCTTGTTGATATCTGTCAGAAGTCTGGCTATTACTTTGAAAGTCTCAGTTCATTGCAGCTCAAAAGCTCTGTGCCAGGCCACAGAGAAAAGGAAAGGGACAGGAAGAGCTATTCATGCACAGATTTTTATCTTCTCTATTCTCTCTGTGGCTAGCACTTAGCATCTAATTAAATATATGGTTTCTAATCAAACAATATAATCATGTGAATTTTAATGGGGTCTTTAATGCCTGCTTGCAGCAAAAGGAGATAGAAAAAAATCCAAAAGATCACAAAAAATACCATGAAGTCTATCACAGCAAGGCTAGGACAGTGACACTCAGAGATATTTGCTCTGCTTGTGCAGATACTGCACTTAGAGATCAATTTGATCTTAGGACACTGACTTAAAAGTAGTGCAAGTTCAGGTTTGCCATGTTCTACTTCCTGGAGAGTCTCAGAGTCCCAGATTCCATTACCTGGACAAACAGTTAATGCTAGTCTGCTTAGCAATAAAAACTCACGTGATCTGATGAGAAAATTCCATAGAGTGTCACATAAATAGGGAATCACCTCTGCTTAGTGATGAAATCCTGTGTCCTTGATACCCCCAGGAAGATGACCAAAGAAGGTGAGAAGAGATGTCACCAATGACACCTGAGTTTTGGATCAGCATCAAAGACTGTATCATTTTTTTCACATAAGTTCTTTCAAGTCCAAGGGGAGGGTCTTTCCTGTGTAGGAGAAAGTTAATTCCTAGCAGCACAAAGTGCTCAGCACACTAAGAGGGGAGATGGCATCTGATTCTCTCTAGTGTTTACTCTTCCTTTAGTGAGTGCACAGGTTGGTTCTGGAGGAGGGTTGAACGTATCAGACAGCTCTGCGGTGGAGAGGAGCACCCCAGGCCATTGGAGGAAGTTCGGCATCACTTCTAGATATTATGAAGTACTGATTCTGCTGGGAACCAAGATATAAAAGTGAGACTATCAGGAATAAAAATTATGAATGAAAAAGAAAAATAATAATAAAAAGAGTGTGCACTTTATCCTCTAAATATTTTCTAACTTCACATTCCTGACACTTGAAACTCAATTTAAGTAGTTTAGGACTATTGTACCTGAAAATAGTTCCTAACAGAACTCATCTTGATATGTTCCTACAGGCATAGTTGGAAAGAGAACAGTCCTTGTTCATTTTGGTAATTGCCAGTATTGAAATTTTTTAAATTCACAAGTTGTATTTTACTGCATTCAGAATATTTACCTTTTTTTTTCACTTGACACATAAAAATTGTACTCATTACAGGTTATAAGTACTCATTTACTCATTTATAGTGAGGTAACTAGAGTTGGCAACAATTGTGTCTTTCAAAATAGCTAGAAGAGAGGACTGTGAATGTTGCTGACATAAAGAAATGATGCATGTGTGGGTAATAGATATGCCAATTACACTGGTATGATCATTACACATTCTTTATGTGTATTAAAGTATCACAGTGTACCCCATTACTGAAATATTTTGAGAATAAATCCACAATGCTATGGTGGAAATGATGGGTACATATGTTAATTTAATTCAGAGGCTTTCCTTTAACTGTGGCTGTGAGTACCTATTTATATCATCCATCTATGTATGTATGTATCTATCTATCTATCTATATATCTATCTACCTGTCTGTCACTGAGTCTGTAATTTAAATATGTGTCATATTGCTATGTATTTAGTTACTGATATCTTGGTGTTCCAGTGGCACCATTATCAGTGAATATCTGTGACCTGTGCATCTATGTAAAAGTGTATTTTAATTAGTCTCACAATAGAATGTTTAATTCCTAAGAGTAGGATGTGAAATGTAGATTAATCTGAAGAACATTCAGTGCCATGCACACTTGGCTCCTTACTATCATTAGGGACCACTGCAACCTTATGCTAGACAACCCATGTTGGAAGCGGATAATTTTTCAGAAAACCATGCTCTCTTACCAGGTGACAAGTCCACAGATGGGGTCATCTGAAGCAGTCATTCAAATAATTTAGTGAGTGGTACTGGTTCTGTGACTGACTCGTGGGTGAGTTGTACTTCTTGAAGTTTACCAGTTGACTCAGTGGGATATGCCATTCCATTTCACAGTGGAGGACATGAGAATAGCAGTCTGTGAATTTTATCTTCATTCAAGACCCAAACATCTTCAACCATGACTATGTGAAGTTTCCTCATTGGGATTCACCATAAGAAGGTAGCCAATACAAAGGGATATTTAAACACATACTAGTAGCTAATATTCTGCTAAAACCTGCTGCATCCAGTGAAGAAACTGTGAAGAATCATTCACATACTCTTGTGAAAAAAGTGTCTTGTAGGCCTTGCCACATGGCAGCAAATTGATCCTGGTCTTTTTTTTGTTTTGAAAATTCAACAGAAAACGAAAGTATTGGTAATGCCCAAGGCTTCAAACATGGTCCTAGTAATGGAAGCACACTGCTGTCCACGTGACATCAGCTGTTGCCTGTAGAGCAGGAACTATTTGTATTTGACGTCTACAGGACAGATCCCACCATCAATGAGGACATTATTAATGAAATAATATCGCATATGACTGTGACCTCATTCAAATATTTGGTGAGAAGAAGAAATACATTTTCTTCTATTGTCATAAGATATTGATTCAACTATATAATCCTGACAAGTTTTGTAAGTACAGCAGGTCCCTAGAAATGCACTACAAATATAGTGACAGAATCTATTATTAAGAATTTATGTGTGTGTTTATCTAATCTAACATGTATGCATGCTTGCACTAAGATAATACTTCAAAATGCCCATATCATGTGTAGTATTTATTAAATGGCCATCAATCATAAATCAAAATAAACAGCAGTGCTCAAAGTAATTGCAGCTGCTTTCTCTTGGCCAAAAGCAATGCTATCTTGTAATGTTGAAAGGGGGTTTTTATTCCCAGAAATAACAGACATCTGAGATTCAATTCCAAGTAATCGAATCCAGAGTTACCTGACAAATCCTAACGTGCACTTTTTTTTCCTAGTGCATATAATTTGGAGGATAGGATCAACAGTCCTATTTAGGGCAGCAAGACTAGAAGGTTTGTCTCTAGCCTTCATTTTGTTATAGTGGACTAACTGCTGGTCTGAGGATATGCCATACCCAGAATAGGAACAGTGGACCCAAATAGCTTGTCTCTAAGGGACATCCCAGGTTGGAATTCAAAGACAACCACTGCACCATTAGCTGAACTGAAGTTTCTCTTTTTCTTCTTAGAACTTGAAATTTCTCTAAAGTTGTGAGTAGAAGCCAAGAAATCAAGATTTAAATGAACATACCCTCCTTGATTGCCTCTGTATTAATTTTCTCGTGCAAAGTACCACAAATAGTGATTCAAAGCAAAACACATTTTGGTGTTAAAGCAGCCATTCATTTTAAGCTCTCTCTTCTTGTTCTGACACAATCAATCTTACCAGCTTCCTTTTCCATTAGAATACCACCACCAGCTTGCATCTTCTTTTCAGGCACCTGGGGCCTAGACAAGGTTCAAAGGACCCTTCCTCCAAGGCTCTACATTCTAGCAATGTCTGCTTCTTTGTTTTCCTCTGTCCCAGAGTTACCTAAATGACCTTCAGCATACTTTTTACCTTTCACTGTCTCAATGTGTTTAACCATTTACAGACGTTAAAAATCATATTTTTAAGAAATCATTTGATTTCTGTTTTCTAACCTGGTTCCCCTTAGCACATAATAAAGGAGGTACACAATGCACTGTCCCCATGCTGTGGTGCTGTTTTGACTGCAGGGCCCACTGCCTTCTACATGTAAAGGGTGGGCAGGGAAGTGCTGGCCTAGGGAGCGCCTGGCTGTGTTCCCAAGTTCATGTTTTTCTTCTCTCACAAAAGCATTTCTTATTTGCTCAAAGGAAATAAATTGGTGCTTTAACAAGTATTGTGATACCTTCAAAGTCAAATGAGCTACATATGTTGTAACAAACACAAGAATAACAACTAGTGTATTATATGTTGCACTGTTTTTTTTTGTGGGTTTTTTTTTTTTTTGCATTTTTCTCACAATGTATAGGTAAGTCACTGATTACCAAATTTATACTTATCTAAAAAAAGATGATCATGGTCTACAGTGTTTACATAATTAGCTTCAGATGTGCCATTGTTTGCTAGTAACTTCACATTTTAAAATATTCAGTTATAAAACTAAAATGCTCAAATATTTAAGAATAAAAACAGTAATTTTTTAAAGTAATGTAGAAATTTAAATATAAAAGTCACATTAATGGATAGGAAGTTAAATTTCCCAAGTCTTTTATATTCTATTAAGTAAATGCTTTGCTATTAAAGCAATTAATTTATCTGTTAAAATACCACTCATCGACATTGACTATTTCTGAAATAGTCATAGAAGTAGTTTTGAATAGAAGCACTTCTAAGTACAATTATTAATACTGAACATTTATTCATTTGGAAGGCATTCTATTTTAAAACACCGTAGAATGCAAGGTTGGCCTTTCAGCTATGATTAACCATGGTGTAAATTGCAAGCAATAAAGTTTAATTATGCCATATTTATGCAAAATAAGGTAATTGAACATATATATAAGATATTCACATAATAAGAAAATCAAAGTCATTAGGAATAATCTAAATTTTCATTTCATGAGATGGTAAAAATGAGAATAGAGTTTTAAATTGTTTATTTAGTATGCAAGCAGAGATATGAGTCATTTTAATGAACTTGGATTAAATGCTACCTTGAAATAATTTACTTATAAGAAAATAAATACCATACATATACAACCCATACACATAAGCATGCAAAAAAGCCATTCTTCCTATTTAGATTATATCTCTGGTCATAAGTTTGTTTATAAATCGCAAGCAATTGTAATATGCAACACTATTGTAAGTGAGGATTACTATAGTTTAATTTTGGACTGGATAAGAGAAAGCACATGAATACAAGCACACACCTGGGAACCCATGCCTGGCAGACCAGAGCAAAACTTTCCTCTGCTTTTAGATCACAAATTCCATTTATTCTTTGACCTGCTTTTTCATATCTGTCTTTGCTGAACTTCCCAGTGTCTGGCTATATTCTTACAACTGCTATATTATGTTTTGAGAAAATTCCCTTATAACTTAGAATCCCTTTTATATAAGCCTAAAACACAAGTCTCTTCTTCTGATATAAAATTTAATAATATCATTTGTTCCACACCTCCCCCAACAAAAACTCCACAAAACATGACTGTGTGCTGATTTGTGTATTCATTTAGTGAAAGTCTTGTAACCATTGATTAAAAGGACTTAAGGTGTAAAGTCCTTAGAGAACAAAAGAAATGACAATAAAAATACTAATTACATATTCAGTTCCCCAATAATTGTTTGGCTTCCTTTTATTTGCATCAAGTCAGGGAGAATAAGAATAACTATATTTATATGCCTCAGAGTCCATGTTCTCTAGTTGAATTTGTGATAAATTTTACTTCTAATTTAAAAAATAATCTTAAAATACCTTTTAGTTAGAATATTTATGTGTGTAATTTTTTTTCTGTCAGGAAAGTCAAGTATTATTTGGAAACATAGTTTGAAGTCTCCTTACCTAGCATATGCTAAAAAATGAACATGCTGGAAGGTCTTTATTCTAAAGACAAAGAAAAAAAAAGTATGTGTGTGTGTGCATACCTTTACATATATGTATAAATATAGAAGATGCCAGCATGTCCCCAACAGTGTCTGAACTGCATTATACATTAACACTCTTGGTCACAGCTGATGTCCCCATTCTCCATGCCTCAGCATGTTAGGAAATCTGTGTTTAGTTTTCAGACCACTGTTTGGAATCCATTGTTGTATCCCTGATTGATTTCTCAGTTCTTGAAGCCAGTGTTTGTACCTTCCATTTACACTCTACTAATGCCTTCCTCAACTTGGTACATTTTGTTTTCAATTGAATGTCTCTGCCAGCTCCTGTTTTATTAGCCCCAAACAGATATTACCCTTCTCCCCATCCTGGCCCAGGATCAGCGGTCTATGAATTGTTGGGAACTATATTAACAACAAAGTCTCTTACCTCTCCACAGAGGGAGAAGGGAAAGAAAATACTTTATTTTAGAAGAAGCATGAAATCAAGATGTGATACTTATCAGAGGCAGTCTCCTAAGAGACTGCAAAAGCAGAAAGACATGTCATCCTTTGCCATAGCTAAGCAGGTTCACCTCATTACATACATGTTGTCAAGACCATAGAAATCAGCCTGCAAGTAAGAGTACCTGACAGCACCATTTGTCATGCTAGATTCATCTGGTAATTGTGACATCCATGAGTCTTAGCTAATTTGCTTTATCTAGAGGAGAAACAAACTGTGTGATAGGAGGCAGTTTGCAACTTGGAGCAAGGTATTCACCAAAATTCCTCTCCTACTTGACCACAGAAGCCTAGAGATAGGGACCTTCATCTTCTTTAAAGATTACATTTAGAAGATCATCTCCAAGCCTTACACAAAGTCATTCCTGGGGCTTAAAATTGACAGGAAGCTTATTTAGTTTTTACAAAGTTTCATATGCATTTCAAAGAGAGCTAATACATTTAAAAGTGATCTAAAGAAGCAAAGGAGATGGTGGTGATGGGTGTACCTCCCATGATGATGATGATGATGATGATGATGATGATGATGATTTACCTTCCATTTTTATTTTTAATTTTGTTTAGAGACAGGGTCTCTGAGATACTTAGGGCCTCATTAATTTAGCTGGGTTCAATCCTCCTGCCTCAGCCTCCCCAACTGCTGGGTTTATAGGCATACTTTTCCCCTCCTGGCCCTCTCTTATTTTTAACTGGGAAAATTTGTTTTTGCTTTCTCCTGTTTGTATTTACTTACTCTTGTGGCATTAGTTCTGTGGCCTTGGCTGGCTTATTCAAGAGGAAAGGCTCAATGACAAGACCTTCATATATTTTCTGCTTTGTGAGTATTCTGAATTAATACTCTGCTTTGACTAACTAATGACTGCCTAGAGGGAAAGTAAGCAAAGGGATAAAAATGCCACCCTGGAGGGTATTGCTTAAGATTCCACTTGTGAATGTCTAACCATAGAGGAAGATGATGGAGGTCAGCAGAAGCTCAGAGGATGCCCCCAAGAAAGTTAAATAAACTCCCCTTTTGGAGAAAGAGAGAGAGAGAGAGAGAGAGAGAGAGAGAGAGAGAGAGAGAGAGAGAGAGAGAGAGAGGGGACAGAGACAAAGAGATAGAGAAGCCATAATATCTAACCATAAAAATCAAATAGTCAGGACGTATTCTTTTTTTAAAAAGAGGACTGTGTATCTATTTATCTGTCTATTAATACATATGGATATGCATATTTACAGACATAAATACACCTACATATGTATGTGTTTGTGTATGTGTGTGCTGGTTAGAATGAACTGTCCAGAGAAGAACTGATTTATATTTTATTAAATTTCAAATCTCTAAGAAAGAGCTTTCTTGATCCTAGAATAATTTTTGACATCTGATATCTCTACTAGTCTCTAACTAGGCCTTAGTGAGTAACTGGATCAGTAAAATAGAAGCCTTTCATTTATATAATAGTCTTAGGAATTGTTTAGAAGCAGGCTTAAGTTTTAATGAAGCACAGCTGGGAATGATAAAGAGCGGGGAAAATATTAAAAAGTGTTTGGGGCTGGCCTGGAACATGGTGAACAGAACAAGAGGTCCAGCAGGGGTGAGAGGAGAACCTGTTTTTTCCATCTCCTCTCTCCAAGGCTTGTTGTTCACACACAGGATGTTTTCCTGTGTCTCGGATATACCAAGCTCATTTCTGCATTAGAGTCTATACCCCTTCCATTCCCAGCAAGCTGACATTCCTACCTACGTCCCATAGGTCTTTGATCAAAACCCAAGCATCCCTCCACATCATCTAAAGCACCCTTTCTACTGTTCCAACAGTTTTGTGCCCTGCATTTCCTTCAGAGAATAAACTGTCATCTGAATTGTTTTACTTTCTCTACCCAATTAACATATAATTTTCAGGATAATAGAAACTTTGTACATCCTATTCACAATAAGCCTGGGAAGTTTTACCTAGAACTGAGCCTAGGGAAGGAAAAAAGTACACAAAGTCATAATTTAGAAAGGGAAATACTACATTATAAGTCCTAATAATGGGAATGTAGAATTTGAAGCAGGAGCAAAACTGGTAAAATTTGATTGCTTTCATTTGTCTACATGTAAAAACGACTTATTTCAAAACATATTTTAGTACTTGATTAATAGTGCTTAATACAACTGAATCAATATCTCAGGAATAATCAGATGGTCTTTGCTAGTCCTCTTGGCAGATTGAAGCATTGCTATAGTGAACAACACATGTGGGATAATTGAGTTATTCCATTTTGAAGATAGAATGAGAAAAGATGTAAAAAATCATTAGTTTCAACTTCTCTAATCATTTACAATAGTATTATATAAGCACGTGTGATAATATAATCAAAATCTTTAGTAGACACGAATAATGTTAGTTAAGTAATTTTTAATGTGCAAAAATCATTAGATAATTGATATGCCTCTATTTTGGTGTAAATATTCAACATTATGCTGTCTTTGTCTCAGCATTTAGCATAGTGTTAGACAAGTAGTAAACTTCAGTATGTGTTTGTCACCACAATGAATGAATGAATGAACGAATGAATGGATGAACAAATCAAGCTTCTGTTATGAAAATGAAATTTAAGGCTTAAAATGTATGAAACAAAGACAGACATGGAATGCAAAGGGACAGTAGACAATCATTTGTGATAATGTGAATGGACTCATAGGCAGATAAAATAGTGACAAAGTTAATGGTTTGTGTACATTTTTAGTTTTTATTGAATTAAGTTATATTGAATTAGATCAGCAATTCAAATTCTATGAGTCACTCGTCAAGAAGTATTCAATGAGCAACTTCCAGCAGCCGAGTTCTCTGTATTCTGGACATACAAAAACAACCTGGAGAGAAGCCGCTATGAGCATTATATTTCTAGATATTGTATTTTTGGAGCTGTATTGTGGTATTGTGCATGTATTGTGATATTGTGCACACACCCACATATAATTTAGATTAACCAAAAGTGGTTTACTCTAATGAATTTTAAACTATTTTTAATTTATTAAAAACATTTAAAGAAAATGGAAAATAAGGGAATCCTTTGTATTCTCTGAATTACATATATCAATCTACAAATTTGATTTCATATATTCCCAATTTTGATTAATAAAAAAGTGTAAAATATGTGCCCATTTAAAATAGATGTAAAAGACTAAATAGAAGTGTTTTATCTGTAGGATGTTTAAATTTATAATGGTGTTTCTTCGCAAAGATTTTAGAAGAATTTACACTGTAGTTATAATTATCTTAAAGTGTTCTTTACATGACTTAGGATGAGATTTTTATTTATTGAAACCATATTTTTAGGTTATAGCAACAAATGAAAAATGAACTCAGGAATAATTTGATGGTCTTTTCTGGTCCTCTAGAAGAGTGAAGCATTGCTATAAAGAGCACAATCCTGTGGGATCATTGATTTAAAAAATTGAATTAATTAAAAAGCTTCAGGAATTAGATCTTTATTATTCAAGGTACTTTCTTTTTCATGTTTTCTGTCATTCCTTAGATATCTTTTATAAATTGATAAAGCTATATAATATTAGAACATGAAACTTCCCTTAGGGACCAATAATGAGATGACATTAATGGGTTATGCTGAGTTCTGCCAGGATAAATTCTAGCCTCAGCAACCAGAGAATACATAGATCCGAGTGATACCAGTAGCTTCAGGAGAAAAATATGACAGTCATGAAGTATTCTGTAATGTGTCATGGATTTGAATATCTAAAAAACACAAGCCCAGTAAATATCAAAATCAGGTGTGAAATTCATAATCTTCCATCTATTGACTTTTTAAAAACATTTAAATCATTAAATATCAACATGAAATTTTGAGATATGTAATCATGATTTTCTCTAAAATCATTAATAATGCAAACTGAATAATACCCAGTATCTGCTCAACACTTTATATTTATTGTATTTTTTTTCTCCATATAGCTTATGCATCAGTGAGTCTTGGAAACAGATCCATGACAACATTTGTCATCCCTGTTATTTTACATTAAATATCTGAAACTTAAAAAGTTAATAGAACTCTCAGGTCAAACATCTCGTCAATGGGTTACTTATTTCAAGAGATTAAACCCTAAAATACTATATTTCTCTGTGAAATGGTCTATCCAAAATTTAGGCTTTACATTTGTCATTTTTCCAGCTCCATCAGACAATTAAAAAATAATATATATGTGATCTATGATAATATATCATTTATTTACTGTGTTTGGTGCTGAGAAAGTAAATATTAATCAGACTTAATTACTAAACTCAAATAACTTTCAGACTCCAGAATTCACACCTTAAAGCAACTGGTTAGATTATAATGTGGCAGATGATCACAGAGGCATAGCAAAAATGCCCTATAAGCAATAAAGAAATAAGGGCCCAAGTTGCTGTGGCACAGCAGGATTTGAACAGCTTTTTAGAGATGCAGAGCATACCTAAAACAGTATTAACATTAGTGAATATTGATATCTGGACATTGATAGTGTACTGTGAAATCTACCTTGACATGTCATTCATCCCTACTGGCTGAAAATATCATTGATAGCAGCTCATGACAGCCCATTTTCTCAAAGAATTGGTCCTTCATGCTTTAGCCAAATGATCATTTCCATAGGTTATTAGACCAGCTTCCACCTCTGAACATTGACCTCCATTGCATGAGCAATACACAGGGCAGTTATATCTTCTGGCTTTAAGGTAAGAAATGTATCTGTATTACAAATTTTATTCCATAATTTCTAGGTGGTCTAATCTAATGAGTCCTCAGATGAGAACTTATTTATTTGTTTCAACTTGTCTCCCTAAGTTTTAGCTTGGTTCATTTCCAGCCTTTCTGCTAAGAGGCCTCATCATTTCAGTCATTTGAACAAGAAATTCCATCTATCTTCACTTCTACAGAATCAAATCAAAGATACATGATGTCATATCAGTAGAAGATAAAGAGATGAGATAGCTGGATGACTTAGGCAAGTAACAGTTACAAATTTATGAATTCATAAGATGCTGTGCACAGGCATACAAAGATTATAAGATCTTTGAAAGGATCTTTTTTACACACCTGTTACATACTTTCATTCTTATACTGGTTTAACCTAGTGTAAATTTCTCAAATCCAGAACTATATACTTTGCATCATAGAGATGACCAAAAGCTATTTGAATAAGTGAATAAAGATGTAGCATGCTAAATATAGCAATAATGTTGGGAAATTGCACTTATATGCCAAACTGTTTGACAAAAGATTTTAATTAAACATTTTTATCAAATGTCTCTGATGTGTTTAAATACATTAAAGGATAATTGTCATGACAAATAAATTAGCAGCTTGGTCATGTCATTATTAAAATGGAACATAGAAACTGTAATAGATCATGTCACAAAGTACAATTCAAATTCATTTAAGAAAAAAAGGAGTTACTGTATTATTTAATTGAAAAGCCAAGAATTATAATGACACCAATTCTGTCTGAATCCAAGTGTCTTAACTATTTATCAGAAAGTCTTTTCTATCCAGGTAGACTTTTTCCCAGGATCAAATGAAGGCAGATTTGCAGTCCTCAGTTCTAATCCTATATCCTCCTAAACGTAAAGCTAGAAAAAAGAGTTTTCATTTCAGAATATTATCATATGGACCAAAAACAACAACAGAAAAAAATAAGTACAAGGAGTATTTCTATAAAGGAATTAAGGATAATGAATAAGCCCAAATCAAAAATTTCTGTCATAGAAATGGTATTTGTGGTGAATAACTAAATATTTAGTCAATGCAATAAAAGTGTGCCTAGAAATTATGTTGTATTATAGGAAATAATTAAAATGAAGAATGTTGTACTTCAAATTTTTATAAAGGCAAAGATTTTTGCACTTTAAATGAAACATTTCTTAAAGAAATATGAAATACCTCTATCCCTGAAATTATGTAAAAGTGTAAAATACTCAGGATAAGTCAATTTTGAATATATTGATAAAATTTTGGCCTAGAATTACTGATTTCTTAATGAGCTCTTTGATATTCCTGTGGTGGGGATGAATGTCCCAGATGTCTTTGTGTTAAAGGCTTGATCCCCAGGCTGCCACTATTGGGAGGTGGTGAACCCTCAGGAAGTGGGACCTGGTGGGAGGGCTTTAGGTCATGGGTAGCATGTCCTTGACAGGGATTGTGAGATCATGGTTTCTTTCTTTTTTCTCTTGTTTCCTGGTCACAGTGAGAAGTTTCCTTTGCCATAAATTCCTTGCTATTGTCATCTAACTGCCTGACAAGAGGACTATAGAGAGAGAGAGAGAGAGAGAGAGAGAGCACAAAAAATGAATATATAAAATTATATATAGGCAAACTAATTAATATATTTTTATGGGTACATATATAGTTGGGTGCATATATATTTGGGAAATTTTTAAAACCATAATAATGGTGCACATAAAATACAATTGAGTGGTTATCTTTGGTTCTTGAGATGAAGGTGAATGTGAGATGGAAGGGAAGGATTTCTGATGCTCTATTTATTAATGGAGTGATGCTGCTGATTATTCTTTGGATGCTTTGTACATATAATTTGATATAACTTTTATGTGATTAGCATGAAATGTCTTAGCACATAGCCTTTTAAAGCACCTTAGTAGACTTTGTCATGTAGTCAAGTAATTAATACTATCAGTTTTCTTACTCAGCATAATCATCTTTCATAGAAATTATAATTTGCAATTATATAATTGGGTGTTATATGTTTTTAAAATTATCATGTTTTAAAAAATTTTTTTAAATTATTAATTTATTATTATTTAATTATTAATTTGTTCTAATTAACTATACATCTCAGTAGAATACATTTCTGATACATTGTACAATACATTTCTGATACATTGTACATAAATGCAGCACAACTTCTCACTCTGGCTGTACATGGTGCCATCACACCAGTAGTGTAATCATACATGTACATAGGGTAATAATGTATATCTCAATCCACCATCCTTTCCATCCCCACATCTCCTCCCATTCCTTCTTTCCCATCTACCCAATCCAAAGGTCCTTCATTCTTCCAGCCCTGCCCACCGCGTCCCCCATTATGGATCAACATCTGCTTATTGGGAGAAACATTTGGTCGTTGGTTTTTTGGATTTGGCTCATTTCACTTAGCATGATATTCTCCAACTTTATCCATTTACCTGTTAAACCTTATATTTTATACTTTAGGTATTTTGTTATGATAATGGAGCTTATTAACACAGACATTAACATTTTTATTTTAAATAAAACACATGTAACAGAAAACTGTACCAAAAATATAGTTTAATTAATTGTACAAAGTGAATAATTTGTTAACCAACACTTGGTTTAAGAAATAAAGCTTTGCTTAACACCTGTTACATCCTATGCCCTATGCCAATATACATACCTGTTTTTTTTTATGTAACTGTCAATAGCCAATTCTGCCTTTTAAAATCTATTCTCATATTCTTTAGAATTTTATCATATGTGTGTGTGTGTGTGTGTATGTATGTGCACTGTGCGCTCACATATATGCATAGATACTAAAGTTTTTTTTTTGTTTTATGATACATTTTGTTTTTCAGTCTACTCTACTTTTTAAATAATCCTTTTATAGATACTTTCCTTTTTTTATTTTTTGTTTTGATACCGGGATTGAACTCAGGGGGACTTAACCACTGAGCCACTTCTCTAACAATTTCTTTGTTGGCATACATGTTTCTTTCAAACTATAGAATTTTCCATGGTCTTGGCTTTATTATTGCTTTATAGTATGTTCCTTTTCAGTCCTGAAAATTGGCATATGGAACCACAGAGTAGATTAAGATAGATTTTATAAAGTTGTCCAGATACATTTTTATGTGAAGAGTCTAATAATATCTGACATTCTTTTTTATTTTTATTTAATTTAAACTAGGAGCACTTTATCACTTTGGTACATCCCCAGTCCTTTGTTTTTTATAAGACAAGTTCTCTGTAAGTTGCTTAGGGCCTTGCTAAATTGCTGAGACTGGCCTCAAATTTGCAATCCTCCTGCCTTAGCCTCCCAGGTTTCTTGGATTACAGGTATGAACCACCACACCCAGCAGATATTACTTTTCAATGGGTGCATATTAGTTATACACAATAGTGGGTTTTATTGTTTCATATATGCACATGCATATAACATAATTTGATCAATTTTCCTCATACTATCTGCCCTTACCCTCCCCTCTGTCCTCCCCCTGAGCCCTTTCCTCTACAATAATGGTCTCCCTTCTACACTCATGAATAAAATGATGCTTGTCTTTATGAGTCTGACTTAATTCATTCAATAGAATGATCTCTAGTTCCATCTCTTTTTCTACAAATGGTATTATTTCCTTCTTCTTGATGGCTCAATAATACTCCATTGTATACCTCTAACACATTTTTTTTTATCCACTCATCTCTTGACAGACACCTAGGCTAATTACATTCCTTGGCTTTTGTGAATTGTGCCATGATAAACATGTGTATATCTTTATTTCTAAAGTATGCTGACTTTAATTCTTTAGACAAATGCTTAGACATGGCCCTCCTGGCATTATCTCTCTGTTCTGAGCTTCTATGAGCTGATTAATTTTTCTCCTTCATATTGTTCCACCATGGCATTCTGCCCTACCTCAGCCCAGAGCAGTGAAGTCTTCAAACCATTTACTGAGACCTCTGAAACTGTGAACCCAAATAAACTTTGCTTCTTATTCTTGCCAGGTACTTTGCTCAGAGTGACACAAAGCCAACTAGCCCACATGACTCTATTACTCCTGTCTCCAAAACAACTTCATTACCATTTGTCATTTAAAGATAGGTATCATGTCTTGTTTCAACAATGAGAAACTTAGCTCCAATTAATATTTGTTTATCTTACATATATTTTGGTTATAAAAATATACCTTGCTCATGTATTTTTCATGCATACAATATAAAAAATATGTCATCTAACTTTTAAGGACTGACCACGTTTATTACCATGGCTTATCTACTTTGGAGATTGTTATATAGCACTTTGATTTTTAGAAAGTGGATAACTAATTAATAATTATCAAATTTTCTCTTAAATCACATGATGATGTATCTTAATAAATGACATATCCTAACATTTTTTTAAAAAATATTGCTTATTTTAAAATAATGTAAACAGGTTGCATGTGTGAATTTTCTATAACTGGATTAGGGTTATAGAACCCAGACACTATCATACTATTTCCTCTAAAATATATCTAGTGATTTCTTAAGCATAATTTATTGAATTTGTAAAACTTGGAATAAACCACAATTTATCAACTTTGCAGCTACACCTTTAGCTTTAAATATACTCTTAGCTTTTCTTGAATATAACAAAGCTTGGCATTATTTGAGGTAATGAAATAATTTTTCAAAAATTATATTTTCCTGTAATTCTTCCTTACTTCAGTGCTGGTTGTTTGCTTTCATTATAGTTGACATAAATGTTATATTGTTGCCTTTCAGGTGAATTAAGTCTGGAGGTAGCCTGAATCTGTCAAAATTATTTTGATAAAAAGTAGGTTTCATCAAGTATTTTTTTCCTTTTTAATTCTTTTCAGCAGAAGCTTCTAAAATAATAAAATAACTCCCTGGAGATAATTAATCACAGTGGGAATTTAAGACATAATTATTAGAAGATGCAAAACATTCATACTGGTTTTTTAAAATAATATTACTTAGTTTCAAAATATATCCTCTCTCAACACTTAATTGGTCTGATTTGTGAATATACATACTTATGTCATTTTCTGTGAGAAACATGAAGTCAAATTTAAAATTTATATTAATTATCTATGTTCATCTGCAAGGTCTATTTTGCTAAAGAACATGGACTAAATTTAGATAATTTAAGAAATGACTTTAAAGAAATGATAAGTGACTCTAGGTGGATATTTTTTATTCTGAAATATCCAAATAATTTTTACTATCAGATATACTTAAATATATTTTCATTGTTTATCTAATTTATGTTCATTGTTTTCAAAATGTATCTTTTATTTAAAATGAGTCTTTTTTGACTAATATTATCAGCTGATGAATACAATATAAATACCAATATCATTGCTCTGCAAGTGCTAATAAAATGATTGGTTTAAGAAAAGAATATGAATGAATGCCAAAATACTTAAATTAAATATTGATGAGAGAAAAGCTCTTCATATTTTGCTGAAATTCAATCTTATTTACTAATCATAGGGAAAAGCAATATTAGCAATTTGGAATCATATTTTAGCACCTGAAAATACTAACAAAGTTAATTTCACTAATCATGAAACAACCAAATATTTTACACATCCTGTTTGATGTAACATGAAGTACCCCACATACTAATTTGTTTTTCAAATGGTATATGGGAAATTAATTTTCAGTTTACTGAAAATATGGAGAGTAGAGGAAATATATTAAACAACAAGAGGATACAATAAGAGAAATCAAAATGCCGGAAATTCTATAATACAACTTTAACCATGTAAATATCCTGAAAAAAACAGTTGGAAATAACGCTCAAAATTAAAAGATCAGGAGATACAACCTCAAAATGCCTTGTGTGTACACGAATGAATATATAGTGATTGTCAAAAAAACTGGGGAGGCTCTGTGTGTGTTCTTGTGCAAATCAGAAAAAAAAACAATGAATATGAACAGGTATTGAATGAAGTTATCAAACTCCTGCTGAAAATTTTGTTAGAACTAATAATAACATTTTGATTATGTAAGAAAATAGCTGTACTTTTCTAGAGACATAGTAAAATATTGTGGGCAAATGTTATGATATCAGAGGCATGCTTTATAAAACCTTAACAAAAAATATAGAAAATGAAAATGCTTAAGGCAAAATGCTCAATTTCACATTAAATTAAATATGTGAAGATTAATTATAATATGATCTCTACATTATGTGCTTACTTTAAATTTTAAAGCAGAAAGCAAAATGCATACTAACACAGTGACAAAGCCACATATTTCCCTGTAACTGAATATTGCTTGTAACACTCATTTTTCTCACACTTTTTTCAAGTTTTTCTTCTAGTTTACATTGAAAGTTAATAAATAAAACAGTGTATAAATAGAATAGTCAAGGAAAGAAAAAGTTCTGTCTTTCTTCTGATTAGGTCATTTCAGTGAACTCAATTTCAAATGGAAGGATGGTATTATGAGCTTGTCATCTAAAGAAACCTCATTTCCATTGATACAGAAACACCAAATTTAAGTTTTTGGACTAGTAATGGACACTGAATGCAAAGTGAGATGAATTCCAAAATTTCAAATATCACTCCTTAACTCTTGTGTTTGTCGCAGAGAGTAAATGAATTGATACATGTAAAGTGCTTATAACATGCCTGCACTTAATGAACAATAAAAATATTAGCTGGTACCATTTTGTTGGTATTTGTTATCAGCATGGACAATTTTCTATAGCAGCTGAAATAAAGGAGCAGAAACAATTCACAGTCTCATATGTGAATGAGCTGAAGTATTGTTTTGGAAAACTTTTTAAAAAAAGCATGCCATCAATTGATAAAATAATAAAAGTCTGTTTGTTCAGACAAATACAAGAGGAAAGTGATCAAAAAGTAAATAGAAATAAAGCCTCACTATTAGTCACTGACTACTTACTTATACTTCCCAGAATGCCCTTAAATTTCTGAAAATATTCTTTTGTTAATAAGGTTTGAAAAGGTACGTATGTTTAACTAATAATGAGGTATATTTCTAAAATAATGTTTAAAGAAATTATTTCTCCATAGATTTCACTTTATGTTTTTACTATCAATTTTCTAACCATAGGATTATCTAAAACCCAATTCACACATAGATCATGTATCCAGAATGTATGTTTCATAGCACTTTTATTCTTCTAGTACTTTGGTAATCCTATAGTCTGCAATTTCATTTCCCAACTTCTGCAGATATTGCCAATCATAGCTAATCAAGTTAACATGTATTGTTTTTTGTAGGTATTGAGTCTCAAGAGACCTTCATAGCTATCTTATTTCATGTGAAATAATCTCCTTATTTTGACAGTGAAAGCCTTTTTCATTCCAAGCATACTAAGTTTATCCTTGCTGTGACATTCTTCTCTTCTGCCCCAATGTATGTATTATTTCAATCAATTTCTAGTGCACACTAAGAAGCCAATTTGCATCATCACAGTTTGCCAAGATCTTTCTTTCCACTTGATACTCTATGTAATGGCACTTCCTGAGCAAGTAATTTAAAGCTTATCAGAGTGTTGAGGGAAGGACATTAAGTTCTCCTTTCCACATTTGCATATCTCTACTCTTACCATGGCGACCATTACTATGAAAAATTTCTGTTTTCCCTTTGTATCCTTCTTTACTCTTTTCTCCAAGGTAATAAAAATGTACATCATCAAAGATAAGAACTTACCCTCTTTAGGGTAACATTTCCCCAGGAAGCCAGTTTCCTTCCTTCCTTCCTTCCTTCCTTCCTTCCTTCCTTCCTTCCTTCCTTCCTTCCTTCTTCCTTCCTTCCTTCCTTCCTTATTCCCTTTAAAATTTCATAGAGCAAGTGCTCTTGTCCAGGTGCCTGATCTTCCTGAGAAAGCCTTCTGGAGGTGTTTGGGGAAGATACAAAACTATCTTACTTAACTATCAATAATTAGGCATGTAATTTGATTTTGAAATGGAAAGTAATAGCTGAAGCCATATTCTATATTTCTGCCCTTATTAGAGGGCCATTGATAAAGCTTGTACATTTATATTGCTTCAGACTTTTATGTGTCTTTCAACTATAAGTCTAGAGGGGCAAAATTCTTTGGCAACATTATGATTTTTTGGATTATGTATGTTTATACATATATAATATTCATTATATTCACATAAACCTACATATAAACACATACATAGCCTTTATTATATATATATTTATTATATATTTATTATATATATATTATTATATATATATTTCTTTTATATATATATATAAAAGAAAGATTATATATATAATCTTTCTTTTAAGGAACATTACACTTTTTCCTCCTTTAGTCCTACAAATGACATGTAGTTGGCAGTAATAAGTGTGTGATGTTGGTAGAAACATTTTATTTTCTCATCATAAAGAATCCTGTAACTTCATTTATTAAACATTTAGTCTATTAAATTAAACATGGGTAAGATAAAGTTATTACAATACAGGCTTTCAGACAGTTTTTTCTATAGTAAATTTCTCACCCTGTATAGTAGTAGGTATAAATTTACTTTGTTTACTTATATTGTAAAGAATTGTTGTAGCGTTAAATAAAATAAAACATGAAATTTTCTAGTATTATAATTTGTGACGAATCACTGGGGTGAAGCTTGAGAATTTCTGTGTCCCCAGATCTCCAGTCAACAATTTACTTAGGCAATTTCTGACATATTTTTTGATTACATTCTATTGTTATGATTAATTTTATGCAGAGGATAAAGTTAATTTCTTAAATCCTACACTTGCTAACACACTTCTATAGTCTACTCTCTTGATCCTTGTACTATACAATGCTTAATAAATATTCACCCATTTTTTTAAATTTAGGTTCAAGCTCTATGCTAAATGCTGATCATCCATAGATTAATGAGCAGAGAATCATGATATTCTGATAGAGAAAAATAAGATATAGAAAAAAATCCAAGTTCTATGACATTTTCTGTATGCATTGATAGCACTAACATTTGATTTTGATAGAAAGTACACAATTACCCAAAGGTGTATTATATTGCATATTTTTTCATATGCAATTCTAGATACTAAATTTCTAGTTACAGTATTTAGTAACATTCTAATTTCAACATAAATTGCTAATTCTCAAAATAGATGCATATCTGTGTTGTGAAAAGATTTTATTTTTTGAATTATGTCCACATGGTATGGAATGGTCACAACTTGATAAGGTGAGAAGAGGGAATTATCACTGAGAGAAATTTTAAATCCATGCTCACACAGATTTTTAGCACTATAAAATTGCTCTTTTTCTTTAATTTACATGTTATTCTTAGAAAAATTTCTACTTTTATATTGTGGAGGAATTTATCAAATCAATTTATAATTCATTAAACTTACTAGTATCAGGTGTAGAGGTTTACAGATAATATGCCAAAGACAGAGCAAATCCCATTAAAGATTCAACATTTATTGACTGATATAAGCCCTGTTACGTTAATAAGAACACACATTGATTTTGAAAACCAAGGATTAAGATGAAATCTAGTCATTAAAATTGTATTTTAAGAAGTAATTCAGAGGCTAGTAAAGGCAAGACAATAGGAGTGGTTCCATCTGTACTTACAGCGCTGGGGCATAAATTTTGGCAAATTTGTGTCATTAGTAATAAGTGAGGTAAAGACGGCAAATATGTTCAATTATAGAATGCTAAATAACGCAGCTTTCTGATATTTTCAAAATATGAGACAAAAAAGTAAAACTATTAAATTATCAGTGTATGGCCACCTTCAAAATGTCAAGTGCAGTATGTTAAAGTGAGTGTAAAATGTTGTTATAGAAAGAGCACAGTTATTTGTTGTATTGAAAAGGATTTAAGAAATTAAATGACTTTTTTTCTGGAAGATTGTTTACAAAGTTGAGATAAGCAACATGAGCAATAATGTAAAAATAAATACTTAGCTATGCAATATACCATTTAAGATTTCTACAGAACACAAAACGTAAACTACTGAACAGACTTTATTTGTGATGAGTCCATAAAATTCCAGATCTGAATTTTTTACTGGAATAAACACAAAAAAACATTCAGCTCAGTTTCAGGTGTTTTTCCTTTCTTTCTTTCTTTTTCTTTTCTTTTCCTTTTTTTTTTTTTTTTTGTATAGTGGTGAGATTAATGGGTGGGTTTAAATATTTAAAGAGCTGTTATTACATGCTATAATTTGGTAGGGCAGAGATTTGAAGCATAATGTAAGAAATATCATCATGATATTTCCCCAACATGGCATAAAATTTCTTCTTGAGTATATAGAACATATAACTAATGCCAATTACTCTTTGACTTAAAAAATGTTACTTATAAGTTGGCAGTAGAAAAACCTAAACCATAAATTCATTAACAGATTTCAACACAAATGAACTTGAACTTGAACTCCCCATCCAGTGGAGGCTCTACTAGATCTGTCAAAATTGCCAAAAGATGTGTAGAGTCCCTACATGCATAAACATCAAAGCCAATGTTGGTTTTAGCGATAGAGGATAGACACAAAGGAAAATGTCAAGAGCAGGTAGGTATAAAACTGAAAATTCTGCAAAGACATATTTGCAATTAATATTCATTGGCACTTTCTAGATTAAAAGTAATCTGTGTGCAAGTGAGGGAATAGCAGGGAACAAAGCAGACAAGTGGGTGCTTTCATTTCAACCTTCTTGGAACTCTCCCGTAGAAGTGTTTTCTCAGTTTGATTTTGAAGTTATCTATAAATGTCTACACTCAATAACCTCATTAAGAAGACATTATGAAAATGTAGTATATATCCACAATGGACTATTACTCAGCCATAAAAGAGAACGACTTTATGGCATTTGCCAGAAAATGAATGGATCTGGAGACTATTATGCTTAACGAAATGAGCCAATCCCCCCCAAAACAAACGGGTCAAATGTTTTATCTGATATGTGGATGCTAACACACAACAATCAGGGAGGGAAAGAATAGGAGTTCAGTATATTAGACTAAGGGAAATGAAGGGAATGGAACAGGGACAGGAATAAGAAAGACAGTAGAATGATTCTGACATAAATTCCCTATGTGCACACGTGAATATACCACAGTGAATTTCTACATCATGTACAACCACAAGACTGGGATCCTAATTAGAATAAGATGTACCCATGTTTGTATGAATAGGTCAAATTATGCTCTACTCTTATGAATAACTAAAAAGAACAAGGGGGGAAAAGGAGACATTATTAGGTTGTTTTAAGTTGAAAGGAAAGGCAAACTCTTGACAAAACAGTGGTTTCAAGGGAAAGCCCCACTAGCCTAGTTAGGTAACATGCTTGAAAATTGGGGGAACTCCTTAAAATGATATTTCTGAACCAAGCAAAATGCATTCTGTATATACATAGCAAAATTCAATCAGGAATGTCAATAACTCACTTAGAGAGTTTACTTAGAGATCACCGAAAAATAAATAATCTCCTGACCATAATACTGTTTTAAAACATGTACACCAAAACTTTTGAGGCAAAAAATAAAACTTTGTGTATGAGGGGTTATCATTTAATCTTTAACTTAATTTATTCAAATTTAAGGAAGTGTGAAGATGCTTAAATGTTCATAGCTACCCTCAAGGGAACTAAAACAGGATGAAATTAGTAAACATCTAAGTCATTACCAAAGACTTTGAAGAGACTATTTTAATTTATTTTTAAAATAAGAATTTTCTTAAAATAATTTATACTTTATTTAATGAAATTATATATGTATTATATTGTATGTGCACATATAATATTCTATGTCAGACATATTAAGCTGTTTTCAATTAAATTCATTATATAACCCTCCCTATAGTTCTATAAATTTCATATAATTGCCCTATTTCATAAAAGAGGGAGTTGAGGTTTTGAGGTTAAGCAAGTTGGTCAAGGCCATGCTACTGGTACATGGTAGAGTAAAATGGGCAGAATGCATAGAAAAAAGAGCATAACCAAAATTGTACGAAAATGCAGTGTAAACTACCATAAAATCACTATTTCTATTGAGAGTTTACTTAACTTAATAATATCCTCCTTTTTAAAAAATATATTTTCTTGGTAAAAATATTTAACATGAGATATACCTTCTTAGGAAATTCTTAACTGTAGAGTATATCACCCTTGACTTCCTGTACCATGTTGTTGAGCAGATATTTAAAGCGTGTTCATCTGGCTTTGCTTAAACTTGATTCCTTTGGATTAATCATGCCCTTTTACTTCCTCCCTGGCGGTCACCATTCAAATCTTTGACTCTGTAAGTTTGACTACTTTAGATGCCTCACATGAGTGTAGTCATGCAGTATTTGTCTTCCTGTGCCTGGTTTATTTACTCACTATGATATTTAATGTTTACCCATGCTACATATTTTAGAATTTTCTTTATTTTTAGACTGAATTGTCTTCTATCATATGGATGCACTGGATGTTTTTTACACATTCATCCATATACGAGCATCTGCAGATTGGCTATTATGAACTTCATGTGAAGAGTATGGGGTGCTAGTATCTATCCCAAATTGTGGTCTTATTTCTTTTATATTAATATCCAGAAATGGGATTGCTCAATTGTAGCCTTTAAATGTTCATGATTAAAAATGACCCTGGTTGGGGATGTGGCTCAAGCGGTAGCGCGCTTGCCTAGCATGTGTGAGGCACTGGGTTTGATCCTCAGCACCACATAAAAATAAAAGATATTGTGTCCACCTAAAAAAAAAACCTAAAAAATAAATATCTTTTAAAAATGACCCTAAAATTATTTAAGTTATTTAAATACTAAAATATTCTCAAAAATATATTGTATTTACTTATGCAATGCACAGAATATATAACAACATAGATATTTAGAAATGTATCTACACTACATATGTAATATCTATATGTAAATTTATGTAAATAACATATATAATGGTTACATAGGGTACAGAATATAAAGTATGTATAATTCTTTGTATGTGCTCTTGTAACTTTAAGGATCATATTTCTTTGATAAGTAGGTCATAAAAGACCATATTCTCTGTGGCTTGTTTTCTTATACTTATGATATAATGAATCCTGAATAAGTTAAGACAAATACGGAGAAATGCATCCCTCCAAAATATAAAATAAAATATGTTTCACACAAAAAAGTTTATAGTATATTCAAGCCACACATGCTGTTGACTTAGAACAAATAATAGTAGTAAAAACAGTGGCAACTGTTTAATTTGTAGCTTTATCAAATTCTTTTGAGGGCTGGGGCTGTGACGTAGTTGTAGTGCACTTGCCTGGTGTGTATGAAGCATTGGATTTGATTCTCCGCACTGCATATAAATAAATAAAAAAATAAAGGTTTATCAACAACTAAAAACATATTTTTTAAGAAAAAGTGTCTGTTGGAACTATATTTAGCATGTGATCTGTGTAGCCTCAGTGCTTTTTAGTGTCTTCTCTGGAATGACATTGACTTTATCTATGGCTATTTCTTGTTGCATAGAATATGTTCATTTTTTTAATTTTTGTTTTCATCTCTGCTTCAATTTTTATGTTTGCTTTTGACCTATCTTTTAATTCACAGACCTTTTCCTTAGAAGTATTTAAACTATTTTTCATGTTTACCTAATATTTTTTTTAAATTTCAAAATACTGTGATTTCTTGTTTTAGTTTTACAAATTTCATTTAGTTTCTTTTTCTTTTTTCTATTTTTCCTCTTGAGTTTCCCATCTGGGTAGCTATAATGAGAATCAATTCTTTAAATCATCAAATGTGTTTTTGATAGATCCTCTAGAACAGTCAGCTAATTTCAAATTAAGATACATTTTTATTGGTTGTTTTTTCTCCTATCTTACGTTTTTTTTTTTTTTTTTTTTGCTTATTTTGGTGCATGTTTTTAAATTATATGGTGGGCATTGGAAATCTCACATTAATAAAAGATTGGACTTTGTTGTCTTTTGAGAATTGTTACATGTTTTTATTCATAAGATAATTAATTTATTCACTGCTGTAAATGATATTTTTTAAGTTTGTTAGGGCATGTCTACAGTAAACCTTATTCTGGAGCAAGATTAGTGCATTTCAACAGCGTAGTCTTTTGTAGTCTTAGTTCCTTAGTTCAGTGAATCTCAAAATCTCAACTCTGAATGGTTACAACTTCCAGGTTCAATTGTGTCAACTTTAGGAAGTCATTTACCTCACAGTCCTCCAGTATTTGATTTTTTCCAGGCTCTGCAGTGTCTCATTCTGTACATACAGAGCTTTGTATTTGGTCAGTTAGTAAAATGTCTATGCAGATTTCTAGTCATCTTAATCTTTGGTTTATTTCTCCAGAACCCTGATTTATAGATTTCAGCTATTGTTCCAAATTCGGATATATGTTTTTTCTGCCACTGAGATTGCTGATCTCTCTTAGTATTTTGCTTCACTGTGCAATCAGATGAAATAGGCTTTAAGGTAGAAATTCCAGTACCTCAGATTATATGTTTCTTTTGTAAAATGTATCACAAACTAGCAGTGCTTTTGTTCAAAGTCTGAAAATAGTTATTTCATATAATGAGTCTAGTGTTATCATTTTTTATGGTGTAGGGTAAAAAAAAAAATACTGATTTTTTTTTCTATCATGGCTAGAACCAGCACTACCCAAGCTATTAAATTTTGTAAAACAAACAGAAAAAAAAAAAGAAAAGAAAAAGAAAAACCACTTAGCTTATCTCTGCTTTCCAGGATCTGTGCTTTTCTTCCTGTGATACTTTGTTTCACTTACTTTCCTCTATGCCAGATTATAGCCTTTCTCAGGAAAACCTTTATGTCCTTGATTTCCTCTGGTGCTTTCTGCAATTACTCCATCCTATTTTATATTCAATTCTTTTTATCCTTTTCTTTAGAACCTATTTTGAAACACTCCAATGCTTTTGTCGCTATGGCTTTTCCTTAAATTTTACTTAACTAAAACACATGATTTAAATTCTTCTAACATGCTTAGGTGGTTATAATATCCTCTTTTTAAGGAAAGGAAGTATGCTTTATGTTCATCTGATTTTTTTTCAATAACTACAGGTATAATATTTATATATTACCTGATCAAAATATTTAGGATTAAAATGACTTTCTGTAATTTTGGGATATTTAACCTTCAATGAAAAGAACTTTGTCAATACCTAGTGTTTCAATACTTCCAGCATCATTAAATAACCATTTGATAAATACATTATTTTGGATATGTTAGGATAGGGAGATTCCTTACACTAAATATTTTTGTTTTTTAAGCTATGGAAATGGAGACTAAGAAAGGTTTGACTGTATCAGGGACCACAAAACTACTTATTGACTGAACTACAGTCCAAACACCAGTTTTCTAACTTCTAGTTAAAAGCTCTTTGTACTTTACAGACTGAGTGGGGCCTTTATAAATTATTTATAAAGAAACAGGATATTTTTAAAACCCAGTTCAAGGAGAGTACATTAATCATTTGAAATTGCTGTAAAGATAGAACAGAAAATCATTCTCTGAATCTCGTTTATAACAATTTTATTGAACAGTCCGAACTTTGGGCTTATACATAAAAACAAAAATAAAAATAATTTTATTTTTTCCCCACTCATGCCCACTTTACTGTGAATATTTTTTGCCCTTACTGTGTAGATCTCATAAAACATCTCATCAATATTTTAGGAAAATACTCTATGATTTTCTTAATGCTCTTGGTTGTTTTTATAAACTTCAATTGATTCTAGTTCTGCACTTTTGAGTGATATGTGCGGTCTGTTCTTAATTCCCTGTTTCACTCCCTCGACTTTGAGAGATGAGTACATCACCTTTACCTGGGACATCCCTTCCCACCTTCATCCTCTGAGTCAATGGATGCTGACAAGGAAAGGAAGGAAAACAGATGGGTTTCCCTCCATTCCCTATAACTTTTTATCTCTCTTTTCAGTTGATTGTGAGAACATTGCTGGCTCTATTCTCTTTGAGCAGAAGACAAGCAACACTAAAAATTCCCTTGACGGGTGCATGTGAGTGATTTTGACATTCCCTGGTAAAACTGGCAAAGTTCCACCAACTTGGCTTCTCCCTCTGCTTCAGTGTCTACATCCACATTGTGCCAAGCTTTACTCTTCACTTGCATGGGCCATCAGCAAGGTGTAGCAGTAACACAGCTGTAGAAAAATTATGAAGACAAAATCATTGAACAATAGCATCCAACATATGAAAAAATGTATCAACAAATGAGTTTAACCTCAAAAATTTACAAAGTAGATGTTTCAGTAATAGTCAAAGACAAACATAAAATCCGTGTACTAGTCTCCAAAGAAAACCCATTCTCCACAAAGAGAGAACTGTGTTTCTTTAAACTTTTAAATTAAATTTTAAGTCAAAATAAAATGTTCCTTTTATAGCATCTTTTTCATTAATAATTTTTATGATTATTTTAAATTTGACTTTTCTGAAAAATTGTCCCTTGTATTTGTTCAAAGGTTTCATGGAAAAAAAATAAAGCAGGAGATCTTAAGTAAATATAGTCTCAGTGTAGCTCCTGACTCTTCACCTATATCAAAGGAATGATTGGGACACTTTCCTGGATACTTAGATGTATTTTTTCTTTTCTGTTTTGATTCTTTACTGTATTATTACTGCTCAGTGCTGATGACTGAATTACATATGTCTGCTTTCCACCAGACCTGCCATCATGTGGAAGATATTCTGAAACTCTATTAATTGTTGGTTCATTTGAATTTGATTGATCTAGTAACAGGAGTCCACTTGAGATTTGATACTGTATTTTGTTTTTCATCCTAGGGAAGGCTTATACATGTAGAGCAAACTGATATTATGGAAATGATCTAGTTTTGTTTTACAAAACATTTACCTCAGAAGTTCTAGATAAAAATCTCTTGAGTTAGATACCACATATTTATTTTCCAAATTGAGTATGTTTTGATTCCTGGTATTAGTGATATCTATTTGTTCTACAATATCTACATCTATCAATGGATTGATTTCTCTCTTTTCTCTTTCATTCTTTCTCCTTTTCTTTTTCTTCTTCTTTTTTTCTTTTAATCTTATCTGTCTTATCTGTTTGTCTATCTTTGTTAGTCAAGTTTGGGTTGCTATGGGCAAAATATCTGACAAGAACAACTTAAAGAGGGAAAATTTATTTGGCTCATGGTTCAGAGGTTTATCTCATGGCTTTGCGCTGTGCCCAGCATGAGTCAGCACCTTATAGTGGAAGGGTATGGTGGAGGGAAGCTGCTCCCCTCCAGGCAACCAGGAAGAAGAGAGCCAGAAAAGAGAGAAGGGGCTGCAGAGAAGAATAATCACTCCAGTGCACATGTCCCCAGTGACCCACTCCTCCAGCCATGTCCCACTTGCCCTCAGTAAGCATCCATTCAGTCCATTCAAAGTAGGATAGAATGATGAGGTCACAGCTGTCATAATCCAATCACTTTACATTCAACCATTCCTGCATTAACAGGAATCATCATCATCATCATCATCATCATCATCATCATCTATAAAGTTAGCCTATTTATAATCTAGCCAAAGCAGATATTGTCCTGGTGGCAATTTCATTCAATAAAAATAAAATTTCCAATATATCTTTTCTTCTTGCCAGCAATCAGGATTATCATTGGAGAATGACAAACTATGAATTTAACATTTGGCTAAGCAGAAATGAGGCTAAGGTACTGGTAATAAAGAAAGCAATTTGAATAACTCTAAAGGGTTAAGAATCATCTTCTGTATTATAACAACAAAAGAATGCCAAGAGTGCATTCCTTGATTTTTTTTTTTTTTGGTTAGAGATGTAAAATGAGGAGATGTTACACTGTTTTCATTTAAATCTTTGATGATCTTATATAATAAGAATTAATAAAGAGATTTTTATCATGCTTTCTCATGTTGAAGTCAATTTCTCTCTTGAAAGATGATCTCTTCTTTAGAGAAATGCTTTAAACTCTATTTATCAGGGGAAAAAATATCATATTTTTGTTACTTAAAAAAAAAGTTCCTTACTTTCATGATAAGAAAATGTTTTCTTGTGTCATCCAAATACATTTAATATGCAAAGGTATTCATAGAGCCTGCTGGCAGTACAGATTACCATAAATTAAGTAGATGAGAAAGAAGAAATGTACTGATTTGATGCTTGCAAAAATGCAATAGATTTATAGAACTAAGCAATTTTGATACTTATGCTTATATGTTTTCTGTGCCTTGTTATTCTAAACAGATAGTCTGTTAGTATTGCATAGCAAGAATACATAATTATCTTTTCATCGTGATGATTTTTGACATTTCAATGGTGTTAAAATTCTGTAGATACATTTTGCTTGATTTTATGGTAATAGCAAAACTACTACCAATATAAATAAGAGAGAATGTTTTAATTTCCGTGTGCTGTGTAATGAATCATAAGCCAAACTGTTCTTTGTTTTTCTCTTCTGTATTACTACATGTGAACTCTAAGTCACAAATGCCTAAAATAAGCAATGATGGACTGAAACCGTATGAACAAGAAAATGTGAAAAGTGGAATTATGATTAATATGTTTTCCAGTTACCATAGACTCACAGTGTTGGAAAGCTTTAGATAAGGAATAAAGAGACCATACTTTGTTAATAACTAGTTCTGTGATATTTATAAAGTGAATTAGGTTTTCTAAAGCTCAGTTAATTCATCTGTAAAATAATAGTTAAAGTCTGAAGGAAATAAACACGCATGGACATTTTAGACATTGAGTGCTGGATTATAATTTTAGGAAGTACATGCAATGCCACTTTACCCACAGCCCCTTACCCACATCTCACTTTAAGGTCACTTTCCTCCTTTCATCTTTTATGCCTGTTTTCTCTTTTACTATTACTCTCTTCATATAAATGAAAACTTGCTTATAATCCCCCCCAGAATAGTGATTTTATCTCGTGCTCTCCAAGATTAAAAATACCTATTGAGCAGAATTTTGTTTACTTATTTTTTACCCAAAAATTCATTGAAATTCAAATTTCAGTAAAAAATATGGACATTAAAGTGAAAATATTTTAACAAACATTTCTATTTTCTCGTGTACATGGTTACTTGTTGAAGCTCAATGATTTCATTTTGGCAGTGATTTTGTACACATTCTATAATACTACTATTATTTCAAATATTTTACAGTATTTTTATAGTAAAACCTTGCATGTAAGTGATAAGATCTACCATGAAGTTGCCAACACTCTATAATACATTTTATAATGTATTTTTAAAATTTTAGTGGTTACATAATAATTGTATATATTTACAGGGTACACTGTGATAATTTGACATATGTATGCAATGTTTAATGATTATATCAGGATAATTGACATTTCCATCTCCTCAAGAATTTATCATTTCCTTCTGTTGAGATCTTCAATTTCCTTTCTCCTGCTTCTTTTCACAAATATAAAATAGAATTTCATAAATGACAATCTATATGTTTATATGTGCTATATGACACTGGAACCTCTTCATCTTATCTGTGTGTTTGATACCTGCTAACTTTCCTCCCAACTACCCTTCTGAGCCCCCAGTGACTGCCAGTATATCCTTTGGAAGAGTTAATTTGACATATGATGAGGATTACAAGAGATGAGTGAAAACAACAGTCATCAGCCATTTATTTTACACATAAGCTACACAGCAGCACCAGAATAAGATGATTAAATATACAGTATAATAATTCATTACAGGAATTAGAAAGCAGTGAGGTCATTCCTTGCTTCCCTTTTGTAAGGTTCTATGTTTACCAAGACGAAAAATTCATTCAACTGAGCTTAAGACAAATAAGAAATTTATTAGATGACTGCAGTCAAATCACAAGTAATCCAAGGGCAAGCATTCAGTGAATTTCATGATGTAGATGGGCAAGGAACTAGAAATACTTCAGGAGCTGAAGATTTTATTTCAATATTTTTTTTCTCTCTCTCTGAGGTCAATTGACATGTTGCAATATGACACTGGAACTTCTTTTTCTAAGTCTGCTTCTCTGCTAACTTTGTATGAGTAACAGTAAGTCTCCTACGGAATATCTTACTAAATGTCTCTACTCTGTCATTTGTGAGTTAAGTGTCCATCCCTAGTTCATTTTCCTAGGAAATTGTGTTGAGTAGCCAAAGCCTATTCACCAAGATTGTGAGAAAATAATCTTTCAGAAGAAGCATTATGGGGAGATAAAGTGATAACGGACTTATTTTTTTTTTCTTTTGCTTCAATCAGTGAGAGGTCATGATTAAAACATCACCTAACTTTTGTCCCTGACACAAGTCTGTTTAAATAGTGATTGAAATATATAGGTAGATTTTAACAAGTGAATTCACATAAAAATACTGACATTTTAGTCTGACAACTTATTCCAAAAACTAGGAGAAATTTTTATTTCTAGCCAAAATGAATGTCATAAATTTGTATACACTATTGTTTTGCTCTGCCATGACTTTCAGGTAGTTAGTAAAGATGAAAATTTATTATTAATCCATATTGCATAAACAATGCAGAGTTGTAAAGTCAGTACTAAACTTACAAGTGCTATTGAACAACTTTTTATTTTCTACACATTTCAAATTGTCGTGTGGCAGAAGAACAGATTTCTAATTCAAGATGTATAGTTGCTACAGAGATCATTTATAGAGTCAGAAAGAACAGTATTTCCAAGGAATATTTTTCATTTCCCTAATATTTTTAAAGTATATACGATTCAGGTGTACAGAAAACATATGGAAAATATAATATTTTGCTTGACATTGAGAACTGATATTTAGAGCCAAACTGCATCAACCAACTTGACTTCCAAATTTATATATTTTGAAAAACGTGTCCAGCAGCTAAGGAGACAAGAGTTGAGTAAAGAGATTGTGCTGTTAAAAGCTAATACGTAGATGCATAAAATGATGGGGTTTTCTCTTTTAACAAAGATGCATATATTTAATTTATTATACAGTCTCCAGAGCAAAATATAATAGAAACTATAGAAAACAAAAGAAATATACAAAAGGTTAAAATAAAAAAAACAGATTAAAAAAAAACACTAGAAAACACTAATACTTTCATAGCTTATATCTCTATTATATATTAGTAATAGAAAAACTAGAAAAGATTATATAAATATTGAGAATGGAAATACAATTATATAGAAAAGTAGAAAATATGACAGTTATAAAAAATGAATATTTTAAAAATAAATTGATAAAACTGATTTTCTACAAAACTCCAAAATAGAAGGATTTTAATGCCTAAAAGAATATGATTTGACTCATATATTATTCTGAGTTTCTCAAAAATTTTTCATGAAATAAAGAAATGAAAACAATTATGAGATCTTTGAAAATTCATATACATAACCAATACATCAATCATCTGATAATCATTTCTTTGATAAACCAAATTTTGAAATTTTCATGTCAAGGTGGAAAAGAAACTATTGTACAAATCAGAGGTAGTTCTTATGAAGTCCCAAGTTGTCAGTTCTATATAGGATGATGGAACATAATTGATTAAGGTACAGTGCCAGTAGTCAGACCAAAAGAAAAGACATCTGAAAAAAATCGAGAAATATGCTTTGAATGTGAGCGGAGATTATCCATGATACACTCTTCCAATGGTTCAATATTAGACAGGTTGGCTAAGGAAACAAGAGTTATTGGGTTCACAAAGTGGGTTGAAAAATAAATCAATTTCATTTTCATGATAAATTTTGTGAAGAGCATCTTCATAAATAAACAGAAATGTTAAGTATAGTTAGGTATGTTATTCTTTTTTCTGAACCACTAGGTGGGACCAAGCAACTATGAGGTGGATCTTAGCCTTTATTCAATGCATTCTACTATGATTTGCTTTCTAAACTTGGAAAATATGGGATATTCTTCTTCAAGTTTCACCAATAGCAGAACCTCCAATTATAGTATTGGTTCTTCTTCAGAGAAAATTTAGGTTTCTGTTACTGGAAGAAAGGGGCACAGAAAATGACTGGCTAATAATGGAAAATATTCTTTCAATCTAGACAAAATAAAAATTGACCCTAAGGTTGTTATAATTTTTATAAGATTTTTATAATACCCTGAGATTATTTTCTCCTTTTCCCACTCTAGAAATTTAACAGTGTGGTTTAATAGAATATCAAATTTCCAAAGTGACCATAAAAGGATACTTTTTATTACAATGAAAGCTTAAATCCTTATTTTAGTAATATGCAATTAGTAAAGGGACACTATCATTCTTAGTTTCATAGCTGCCTGGAGTTACTTCTAAAATGATACTGCTTTGCTTAGCATGAATTCCCAACCATTTGATGATTTTGAGGATGCAAACATATAGCTACTTCATTTATAAAATACTGCTATACCTTGATCCTCTACTCAAAAACAGATAGTTACTTTTTAAAATCTGCAATGAGACTCCCCAAGTAATTATGGTTAATTTAAAAAGTTAAGCATAATGCAAAATTTTATAATGAATGTGCCTAATGTAACTTATACATGTCTTAGTTACAATAGATTACTTAAGGAACTAAAACCTTTCTATTGGCTACTATCTGCACTGGTGAGGTTCTGGCTTTAATAATGTGGCTTCTTCTTATACATATTCTCTGTGCCCAAATACCATAGAAAAAATATGATCATAGCCCATACTGAGAATATCAATGTTCATGAAAAGGATAACATATGTAGATGTTTCTAAATATTCAAGCTTATGCTTCTAAAACAATGAAATGAGACTTCTCCCTAACTCTATTCTAAAATTGTGTTTTGTTCCTTAAATTATGCTTGTGGCTAAAATTTCATAATAGTTTTCTTGAATACTTCTAGATTTTGTTTTTCATTTCATAGACCCCAAGGAATCAAATATCAGTCAAAACTAAAATGAATGGAATTTACCTGCAATCTGTCTCTGTTCTCCTTTGCTTGATGTTTGTGGATCTATTAGGAATGACAAATTCTTAGTATGATTTTTCTTTTTTTTAAATTTTTATTTTAGTTGTTGATGGTTATTTATTTTATTCTTTTATTTATATGTGGTGCTGAGTATTGAACCCAGTGCCTCATGCGTGCTAAGCAAGCACTCTACCACTGAGCCATGACAGCCCTTAGTATAATTTTTCTAACTTGTAAAAATTCTATTCTTTGTTCAAGGTACATTAATATATTATCCCATGCAACTTGACTCCTGAACAAGAAACTGATACTCACAAAATTATGATTCTGTCTGATGTTCCCAGCATTCTATATTCTCATGCATATATCACATCATCCAGATGAGGTTGGCTTTATACAATTGTAGAATTTCCCTGAAAGATTCAGTTGTGATGTCAGTTGGAAAATAGTACCTTGCAAATTTGAGGCACTACCTTACAGAGTGCACAATGCTATGTGGTGTCATCTATAACTTTCTCTGAATAAACAAGGCTGAGATGAGGACTGAAATGGAAATAACATCTTCAATTATATATACAATAAAGTAGAATTTAAGTTATTAAGGCATTAATATGAATATGAAGACATTAGAATGAAAATGGGATACTACATTAATTAAATTTCAGTGATATTTAAAATTAAATGTATTGACGTTTTTTACTGTAGTACTATCTGTGAAAAGAATATATTTATTATGATGTATAGAGAGATGATTAAAAACCCATAATTTTCAAATCATCTATGATTCACACAATAGATAAATATGCAAACCATAAAGTTCAGCACAAACTAAGCTCAGATTGTTTTAACAACTTTTTATTCAAACCTAAGCATTCCAAGATGCAGAAATAGAAAAACATTCCAATTCCTGTATTAAAAAAATAGGACTGGTGATTTTAGTAATCTGATTTATGCATTGTGGTAAAACCTATTGGGAACTTGCTTTATAACTTCTGATTTAAAATCACCCTATGAGCAACCACAGCTTCCCAAACACTTTAAGCTCCCTTCCCTGACTTCTGCCATTTCAATCACTTCTGAGACTCTGCCTGGGTGGCTTGTCCCTTCTATAAGAGTCTTAATATGCCCAGGTTGACGTGCTCCACAGACTTTACTGTGTTTTCTGAGAGAGTATATGGAAAGGGGTGGAAATGGGAAAAGTGTTAGTATTAGCTGCCTGATATCAAGATAGGAACTGCACAAACTATATGGGGGTCCACCAAGCCCATTGAAATAATTTTGATATCACTATCAATTTACTTTGTTAAATTGAAGAACCTAGTAGGAATGCTAAACTATACATTGCTGGGATTATGTAGATAAAGTAGCATGGATGGACCCCAGCAAAAAATGATACATTGTCATTCTACTTTTAATATAATCTGTATCATTTTTGTTCCTTCTTTTATTTGAAACATTGTAATAAGCTTATCTTTCCAAGGGTTTTTTTTTTCCTCATCAAAAGATGAGTTCACCATTGAACTTGAAATATAGACTATAAGACTCCTCCCAAAATTAAATTAGCAGGTCAACAATGGCATTATTGTGCTAATTGAGGTCATTTGTCCTAACTACAAGATATTGTGTGGATATTAAGATCAGTTTTCCATATCTTCAGAAAACTAGGGTACCTTAAGTTTCTGCCAGTCAACTTCTGAGTAAATCTATTCAAGTTATAAATTTTGATCTAAAGAAATGAACACTAAAGGGTATCACTTAATCAATTAGGATGATCTTTATCCTAAATCCATTTTTATATTTCCTATAAGTCCCTAGGCTGAACATGGGACTATATTCGTATGGATGTAATGACTATTATTAGGTCACTATCTATGTTCTTTTACACCAAACATTACTGTCTTTCCTCAGTGAGTTACTGAACAAATAGCATCAAACCCCTGTAAGGATGTTTAAGAGAAGATTCAGTGAATGTTCTTGAAGTATTGTTCATGAGTCTTTTCGTAGATTATTCTCTCCCTTTGACATATTGACTTCAATTCTCTCCTTTGACTTAGACCTGAAAGTTGATGGAGGGGACATCATTTTTGATCATGGTGACTCAATATGACCCCTTAATATAATTTGGGGTTTCAAAAAACAACTGATTCCTTCACACACTGCCCACAACTTGGACTGAGGTATTCCATAATAATTTGTTCTCACCTGAATAGTTCAATGTGAAAATATTCTATTAATATGTACCTTTTGTATATTATTAACACTCAAGTTCATTTTAATTTTTTTTAGGTTACATGCAGCTTTTTGATATCAGATATCCCGTTTCGGTAACAGACTTCCACATTTCCGCATCCATCATCTTTGGCCTATTCTGCAAATCTCATGTAGTACATTTGTTTTTTGGGGGAGGAGGGGTAATGAGGATTGAACTCAGGGACACTAGACCACTGAGCCACGTCCCCAACCCTAGTTTGTATTTTATTTAGAGACAGGGTCTCACTGAGTTGCTTATCGCCTCATTTTTGCTGAGGCTGGCTTTGAACTCACCATCCTCTTGCTGCAGCCTCCAGAGCCACTGGGATTACAGGTGTGTGCCACTGTTCCTGGCTCATGTGGTACTTTTAAAAAATGGTATTTCTCTCCTTATCAATGTATTTATTCTTTTTTTTACTCTTAATCATGATCTTAGGTCCTTCAAACATTCTCATTTTGGGGGCAATGAAAATATCTCTTTTTATTAAATTATTTATCATATCATAATTGATAATTGAAATTACTACCCTATCAAAAAAATTAGAACATTGAAGAAAACTTGCATCTGCATCTACTGTTTTCTTCTTTCCTGTCCCCTAGTTGAGATAACCACTAGTGTGTGCTTCTTGGTATTGTGGTGAAGTATTTTCCTAAAATGAAATGTCATGGTTGTGGGTCATTTAGCTCATAGTAACAACTTCACAGGTTTTCAGATTGTCCTCTTGATATCATAGTTGTTTTTATTTTTGTTTTTCATATTACTTCATTCACATTAAGAGCAAAGAATTATTGGGCCAAAAAACAAAATCAGATCTTATTCAAGATATTCAAATTTGAAATTGAATTCATAACCTCTGGCAAGTTTATGCATAATGATAGACTAAATTGAGATGTACATAAAAATGCAGTCTTCCCTCACTAGTTCAATATTGTCAGAAATACTCTCCAAAAATAACTCCCAATGTTGAACCAATGCATATTGGCACATTTTTATACTTATTAGGCATTATCTTTATTATTCATACACATAATTTCTGCTCTACAAATGCTTTGTTGAATATGGGAACAGGTGACTCTAATTTCAGGTCTGAAGGCAATGAGGGTGCTGGTTATTGCTTCCACCTTTCAGTAAAATGATTTGTGATTGTTTCACTCCATGTTATTCAGGAGATTCAGGAAAAATTTCATCAGATAGGTGAAGAACAAACTAATCCAATAGTCTTTCAGGCTTGCTAAGTCATTGGAGTCTAGATGTAGATAAACTACACAGAATAATTTCAGGTATGAAAACTTCACTTCTCAGAATTCAATACTTTCCCAGTCAATGCCTTACATATCAGGTAGTAGATTTGGGGGACTATGAACACACCCCAATTTGTAAACATCAATCTATAGGAAAGACTCTCCAACTGAATTTTAGTATCTCAAGAACATGTTAATAATTTTAAAACCTCTATAGAAATTTCTTATTTTTCTAACTGTGCCTTTAGGTAAAAACTTTAAAACTTTTGTATTTTTAGAATACCTCTATAGATAATCATAGAAACCTATCTTTGACTTCTTTCTAACCCTTAAACATCCATAAACATCTGCCAATGTAGATACTCTGTCACAAACATTTCTTCAAAAGACACTTCATTGTAGGTCACTGCAGGTGATAATTTCATTCACCATTATCCTGTTGCTTCAATGGTAATCTCAGAGCCTTTAAAGCAAATGGACTAAAAAGTCTATCCCAGAATTCTGTTTATAATGGCTGTTGATCAACTCTCAATTATCTATTTTTATTGAGTGATCTGCAGATGTCAGTTACAAAATCTACTTTAAATTGTTGATGCAAAAAATGTTCAGCACATGTTTTTATGTCCATATAAGGTCTTTGGTAGATTCCCTAACTGGAACATGATAGGGAAACATCTGTATTTAGAAGCTTCTTGCTTGTTAGAGTATAGGGAACTTCTAACACCACTGCAAAATTTGGTGATTGCAATAATTGTTCAGAAAACAACAATATTAACACTGCTTCTATAAGGTGTTGGGTCAAAACAAAGGTCCTGAACAGGGCTCCTCCACTCAGACAATGAGGCTCAAATCACAGTCTCTCACATGTACAGCTGAAAGGCAAAAATTCATTTTCTCAAACTTGAACTTTAAAAAGAATCTAGAAAAAAAAACATTTTTTTTTTAGGTTTCCAATCACTATGTGTGAGAAAGATGTTGAAATGGATAATGGGAAACCACTCCATTGGATTCTCAAAATACCTTACTTTAAATTTCATTGCATGGTGTTTTGATTCAAATATGCCTTTACACAGAAACATCTCAGAATTCAAAACTTCTGTCTGATTTTGTTATTATCTGGTACAGCATCTTTTAAAAATTTGCTTCTTCGGAAATGTACATTGAAAAAATTGAATAAGTGATTGCCAAAAACACTGCATTCTCAAATTGGCCAAGAACTATAAGAGAATCCTGACTAAAACACTGATGGAGAATTATTTTCCATAAAAAAAAAATATTTCTTAAGTGCATTTAAAAAATACCATGTACAATTACCAGATATATAGGGGTATGTGAATATGGCTCACCAGATGTAAACTATTTCTCAAATCATGTCTTTTTACAGTTTTTATACTTTTAATTTTAAACATATATGTCCAAAATATTTTTTATCCTCAAAATAAACTACTGTTCTCCTTTTTGTATATTTTCTAAAATAATAGTCATTTAAATAATAAATTAACATGCATGCTAAAAATATTTGAAGGGTTTTCATTACTCAAGTAATGTGATGTAAAACTCTGTACTCCGCCAGCAGGAAAGCCATCAGGTGGTCTCCACACACCACTAGAAACTCATCCTGTTCTTCTTCCGTGTACCCTACATTATAGACATTCAATATAGTTTTGCATTTTTGAATGCAAATAGCTCAAATTGCTATTTACTAACTAGGAACATTACTCATGCTCTATGATGAGAAATGGCAATGATAGCTAACTTGAATTCTTAACCACACCACTCAAACAGTATTAAAAAAAAAGTTATCTGTTTAACTCCCAACTTGGTTGACCAATGTAGGTAGCATGGGCTGGAATTCTCTGTTTAGTCAGTAATTAACTTAAATACATTACTCAAGTTGTCAGGTAGGTGCTCAATTTTACATGAGATTAGGACAGGAGTGAGATAAATTATGTTTGCCATATTCTTTTTACTTTTAAATATATCTCGATAAAAGTAGATTTTTATTAAGTATTATTTGAGAACTTTTCAGATTTTTTTGTAAATATCTCAGTTGATAAAGATAACATTTTGTTTATGATTCCTCCACGCAAAATATAAAAATATTTATATTTTCCAAAAAGTTTCATGACTTCATAAAAAGTAAAAAAAAATAATTAAAAGTTAAATGTAATTTTAAAGATTGTTTCAAGTAACAAATGCTAATACATCACAAAAATTCTAAAGCTATTATAAATATTATGGAAGTTAATAAATCATTTTGCCTTGTATACTAATACCAACATTAAAAAATATTTGATGATATCAAAGACTGTTCTTAATTTTTTTTTAAAGGTTCATTCTTTGGTGAAATACCCCTACTTATATTTCACAAAATTCCAATATACAAAACAGATGAAAAAAAATTATACAGTGAGCACCACAGTTTGTCATCTAGATTCAAAATTATTTATGATTTTCCAACATTTGTCAAAATTATAGATATTGTAAATATGTTGCAGAAAATATGATGCTTCTCCATTAAATAGCTTAAGAGATCTAAAAAGAACATTCTCTTACAGAACCAAAATAGAATGTGAGCCATCAAGATAACTCTTTTGTATATTTCATCCATAATAATCCCCCTTTTAAAATAAAGATATCTTGAAGAGATTGGAAAAAGTTTGCAAAGGAACATCTCACAATCTAATGACTTTTTCGTTCCATTATTCTTTCTATGTTCATTAGCTGCCATTTTTTTAATAAGAACTTTTTTACTAACTTGGATAATTTATGTTTCCTTTGAAAAAGACTGGATAAATGCTTATTTTTTATTTATTCTTAATTTTTTTTTAAAGGTTCATTCTTTGGTGAAATACCCCTACTTACATTTCACAAAATTCCAATATACAAAACAGATGAAAAAAAATTATACAGTGAGCACCACAGTTTGTCATCTAGATTCAAAATTATTTATGATTTTCCAACATTTGTCAAAATTATAGATATTGAAAATATGTTGCAGAAAATATGATGCTTCTCCATTAAATAGCTTAAGAGATCTAAAAAGAACATTCTCTTACAGAACCAAAATAGAATGTGAGCCATCAAGATAACTCTTTTGTATATTTCATCCATAATAATCCCCCTTTTAAAATAAAGATATCTTGAAGAGATTGGAAAAAGTTTGCAAAGGAACATCTCACAATCTAATGACTTTTTCGTTCCATTATTCTTTCTATATTCATTAGCTGCCATTTTTTTAATAAGAACTTTTTTTACTAACTTGGATAATTTATGTTTCCTTTGAAAAAAGACTGGATAAATGCTTATTTTTTATTTATTGATTTTTTTTTTCAGAACAAGAGAATGATGTGAGAGTCAACTTGATTCTCATTCTTTCTCACTCTGCTCTTGCCTCAAGAATTTTGGGTTTTGAGTGCTTTAAAATCAGTTATGATTACTGTATTTTTAAACTTCAAATTGGATCCTAAGTAGAACCACCATGCTAGTTCCTGGGTCCTTTTGATAGTCTCCTAACACTCATACCCCCATCTCATTAGTAATCAATGTTTTTACTTTCTAGCATAGACTGTATTGTAATAGATGCTATAGGTACCCTTTACCAGACCAGGGATTAACCAATTCACTGTAAATTTTTGCAGGAAGTTATATTCAAAGAGGAAAATCCAGACCAGAGATTTTTCATTGTTTCTGATTTTCTAGGTCTTTCAGTGAAGAAATTGAGAATATATATGTATTTCATAAAAATAAAAATGGGTTAATACTTATATTTTTACTCCAAGATTATTGTTAAAAGAATTTTTTTTAAATTTCAACAATTATTTAATTTTATTTTTTTCTACTTTAAAGCATTGTTCTCAGTGAACAAAATAAGTATCCATCTGCTTTAATAATCGATGTAACCTTTTCAAAAACAGCAATATTAATGTCATAATATAAAATATGACTTTTAAGATTTTTTTAATCCTAAGGATCCAAAAAAAGAGTTCTGTCATACTTAGTAACATGAAATAATAACTTTCCTTCATGTGATTAAGTAGCTTCATATACTTCAGTTTGTTTTCTATTACAGAAGTTGCCTTTCTTTTCAAAATTTTGATGGAATTTCATTTTTTAAATGCACAACACATATACAAATTTGCAATTTACTACTGTAAAATAACTTGTATTTCAAGAAGGTTTGCCTCTAATCTATCCCTTTATCTGCATTACTTCCTGGAACTTAAAAGTTATATTTTCTTATTGGTGTTAAATGTATGCTTGGGTTTTATTGTGGCTCTAAGAAAAAAAATATATATAGCTTATAAATATGTTGCTCTAAGTATATAGAAATTTATATGTACGTATATTTCTTCAGCTTTTTTACTTAAAAGATAGCATACTATAAACATCATTCTGAAGTTTTTAGTCTTTCAATAGTACATTGCCTGTGGAAAATGGTGTGCTGCAGAGGATATAAGGAATTTAAGAAGGCTATGAACATAATTTTTATGGACATTGTATCATAGAAGAATCTTTATCACAAGAAGAACAAAGACCAGGAAGAGTTTGAAGTCCTTTAAGTGAACATTTTAGGACCTTAAATGAATCATGAAATAGTAATTCAGTGATAAATTTCTCCTTATATCATTAAGGTTGCATTGGATTGTTTTGGATGATTACTTCATTCTTTATTCAACCTATTCTCTATTAATGGAAAACAGGATTGCATTATACTTTTGCTGTTTCAAATAATGCTATCATTATTAATCTTAGGAATTGAAGGGAATATTTTTAAAGTGGTTATTTAGTTTTAGGATTATTAGCTCAGAGTAAATACATATACAATTTTGTTAAAGAGGCTTACAGGACACCAAATGTACAAGATTATAACATATCTACACCAAGGCATGTTATAATGAAAATGCCTAGCATACAGAATAAGGATGGAATCTTAAAAACTGCAAGAGAGAGGAATCAGATCACATATAGGGGGAGACCAATTCATATCTCAGCAGATTTTTCAACCCAAGCCCTCAAGGCCAGGAGATCGTGTAACGATATATACCAAGCTCTGAAAGAAAATGGATATCAACCAAGAATATTATATCTAGCAAAACTAAGTTTTAGATTAAATGATGAAACAAAATCTAATTCTAAGAGGTTGTACTATTTTAACTCTCCCACCAGCCTTCTTACTAAAGTTCTAACAATACATTATGTTGAAAAAACTTTTTTTTTTTTGGTCAAGGTTTTAAGAAAGAAATGGAATATTTGCTATACATTTAATAATTTCAATATTTAACTATGAGACTGAATCTTAAAAAAAACATAGCCACAGGACATGTGTTATTGTTGTTTGTCTTTTTTTATTCTTATTTTAGACTCTTCTCACATGTTTTACCCATTTTTCCTATTTGGGTTTTTATACTTTTTAATCATAATTTTTAAAAATGCAAAATATATTATGAAGTATATCTGTCTAGAAGATAAAGCCTTTTGCTTAAAATTTATTCTAATTATTAGTTTCCACTTCTAAAACAATTTTGTCCATAAAATAGCTTTTGTACCACTTAATTATTAGCATTCCACTCTTGTATTGAAAACTGTACATTTCAAATAAGTGATAAAGTTTTAACTTAAAACATTTAAGACTTTATGGATTCCATTTTGTATCACCAATGCTTACCTATTTTTTAAAAAGTGAAGATCATCATTAACATATGAAAAATAATTTCAAGTAACATTCTTTGTACAACTAATTTTAAAATAGTGAATTAATGTAGAAATAGATATTTAGCTACTAGTCCTCCCAAATAGAAGCTATATTTATGCACTAATGCTTGCATCTCTTTATATATAGGTTTTGATATATACACATAAATACATACACTCATGCACATGCAGAAAATACAGTGCAATATTTCAAAATATTAAAACTTGTCAAAACCCTTTAAGGAGTATTTGTGAAATCTTTGTGCTCTGTGATTATTATATTTGAAATAATTCAAAATTAAAAGTTTAAAAATAATTTATCTTAAACTTAGGGACACATACACATCTGGTGTAAAACTGTATACTACTATTCCTGAAGGAAACAATTTTCAAGACAAGTTTCTGTGAAGTAGGATAGTGGTTTAGGGGTCAAAGAATTAAAGACAATTTGGAACTTCCATCAGCCCAAAGAGAGAGACCAAATGTTGATGGATTCTTACCAACAAGAACTTGAGACGTGGCCAGTCTTGAGTGTTGTGTTGTACTGCTCCAGGGTGTCTTTCCTGGCCCTATGATATGCCAAGGTTGCAGAACAGCAGGACATGACCCAAGGAATGGCTGGCATAACCTGAAACACAGGATCTCAGGCTGTGTGACACAAATGGAAGCTCCTGTGAAGCGGAGTTGGCTAACTGACCAGGATGATGAACCACAGTCAGTGAACAGGTGTCTGGTTTGAACTAGACAGAGACATCTGGACATCTCAAGATAAAAGTAATAACAGACATAATTAAAAATTTTGTGATGCACTTTGGGATGAAAAAATGGCAGAATGTAGATCAAATAATTTAGACTATTATTTCAATAAAATAAGTAAATTGTCACTAGAATAATTTTGAACCACACACAGAAAAAGTGAGTTTACAATTGTAAAAATGCACTTTAATGGATGTATCATGAATTTCATTAAAGCCAGATTTTTGAAACAAAATCTGAGCTTCAGAATGCAAAACTATGTCCCGGTTATCTTGACCCATTTTGTGCAACTGTCCCAGATGTGAAACACCTATGAAACTTAGAGTTTATAATACATATTTTCTTACTATTATATTATTGCATTATATAAATATATTAAAATATAGTTATAATAAATAAAATAATAATTATTACTATAACAATATACCTGAATTTGATATTATGATTTCTAAATTATTTAAATATCTAAGTCAATTTTACTGCAATAGCCATAGAATTAAAAATTTGGGATTTAATGGGTTCAAAAAAAGCTAACAAATATATATTCTTATATGTAAGGTGCATTTTTAAGTTACATTTGCTCACAGAGTGTTAAATGAATACCATTCTTTTTTATTTAAGTGTTTTTTACGGAATTTAAAGAAAATTAGGAAATATCATAAGTTCCATTTAAAATATTTTTGTACTATATGAAGCGTGTGGTATGCCATGGAGGTAGAGATAGTGGTGTTAGGCATAGTGATAATTTATGGATAATCCAGTTTGTGCACTTATTGAATGTGATACTTTGTACCAAAATATATTTGAAAGAATGAGTAATTTATCAGCTTTAAGAAACAGTATATTCATTATTTTTTACTTACAAAAGAATATGGAACATGAAGTTTAACAAAGAATGTCAGCAACGTGGAGGATGATTGTGAGTAAAAGATGGAAAATATTTAAATGCAATTGTTATAAATTTATAAAGATCTTGTTTCCAGGACCAAATTTTACTTCTCTTGTTTTCTGATGAGTGAGAGAATTATTCTATTTCCCTTTACAGTAGAACAGATTCATGGGATTTATGTAAAGTCAATCATTAAATATAAATCACTCATCTTAAGGAAAATGCCAAGGTCACACACAATATATTTAATACTTCATTTGAAATATGCAATATTGAGAATATTGAAGTTTGATATGGCTCATTTTGGTTTAACCATTTATTACTTCTTTTCTAATGAAGAGCCAGGGTCTCTGTGTACATTTTAGTAATGCATATGTCCTGATTTTAAAGAGGTAGCAGTCAGGTTGAGAACACAACTTGTAGAATTACTAAAAGCACTTAGTGAAACTGTGGGTTTAGGATGACAAGTGGTGCAACATTGCATAATAAGAACATAGACAAGTGTAGAGCTATTTCTGACTCTGAGAGAATGCAGAGAAGACATCACAGGAAGGATGTTAGCAATTAAATTTCAAAAGATCAATAAGCAATCTTATTAGGTATCCAAGTAAAAAAGTGCTTTCTAAGGACAGGAAAAGGTGTGCTTAGAAATTGATAGCTGCAGCACACAGAGATGCTGACTCGAGAATCTCTCCAACTTTAGTAAACTTGTGACAAAAATAATAATAAAGTCTGAACGGAAGTGGTAGAAATCATTTCTATGAATATCATGGAGGAATTACATATTAGCAAATACAACATAAGCCTGTGGCAAATGCTGCAGAGGATATAAGGAATTTGTATGGACATTGTATCATAGAAGAATCTTTATCACAGAAGAACAAAGACAAGGAAGAGTTTGATGTTCTTTAAATGAACAGATTTAGGACCCTAAATATATCTTCAAAATTCCTTCACAGCATACCCTAAGTTAGTGTTCACTGAATAACTGGAAGAAGGTTTGGTACATTGTAGCTGAGGACATTGGGCCTACAAAGGGTTGATTAGTCCTCTCCAATTCTTATGTTGAAATCCTACTCCTTAGTGCCTCAGAATGTGGCCTTGTATGGAAATAGGGTCATTGCAGATGTTATCCGGACAGGGGAGATCATATTACAGTACACTGAGGGACCAATTCTGTGTGACTAATGACCTTATAAAAGGGGGGAATTTGGACACAGACATGGATACTGAGAGCATGACCTTGCAAGCTGTTCTCTGGGTGGCCTTGAACCAATTCAATTTTGCCCCTTTCTTGCATGCAGTGTTCAAGAGTAACTATTGTGATAGGAGTGCAACATCTGAAGGTTAAGAGGAATGGGCTGATACCAACTGCAAGGTGTTCTATTTTATTCTAGAAACAATATACCCTTCAACAGTTTTGCCCGGTGAATCACAGTGCTCTGACCCCTGAGGTGTAAAACCCAGGGCAAATTGCTTTCTGTGCTCTTTCAGCTGTGATGAAAGTCGGGTAATATAACTGAGATTGAGTTTGCTTTGCGCAGATTTTCTGAGCCTCAGAGGACCTGCTCATTATGAATATTAGGCTTCCCATTTCCTTGATGATTATGTGTATGTAATAAACCCACTTCACATCATTTGCCATGTGTGTATTCTCTTTCCCTGACTTTGGGGAAGTGATAAAATCAAACAAACAAACAAACAAAAATCACCCAAGATGCAATAGGCAGATGTAATACCCAGTGCACAGGGCACTTGTTTCATAGGAACTTAAATGTGAGGAAGGCCATCAACAAGCCAAGGGGAGAAGGCAATTGTTCATATTAACCAAATATACAAATTATAGATATGTACATATATGATTTTCCAGTTACTCTCTCCACAGTCTGTCATTTAAATGGTGAGAACTGTTGATGGATTGTAATGCTTATAGGCTTCCACTTGGGATATTGGAAGAAGACTGAGTGAGATCCCAGCTTTTAGTTGGGTGAGAATAATCCCAAGTAAAAGAAGTTAGGACTCTGCAAAGTTTCAAAGAAACTGGCTTTTGCCAAATACCTGCATCCACGAAAACACAGACTACTAAAAGGTCCAGAATTCAACCCCTGAACAGATAAATAAGGATTGATGCTTCCTCAGGGACGTGTGCTGATATGGTGAATCCTGCTGCTGCTTGCTTCCTTGTGCAAGAACAAAGACACTCTCACAGGAAGCCTCCAGTGGTACCAGATGCCCTCTACCCCTGTCCACAGCCACATGGAGCTGGAAGGTTTGGGTTGCAATGAAGCTTCTCTATTTCATATTGCTTCTACATTCCAGTCTCTGAGCACACCATCAGTGGAGCCACTGTTTCCTATTCATGAAATTCCAAAAGTTCATAGTCCTCTTTCTGGTCAGAACTAACTTTCAGCTCTGCTAGACTCTGTGCTCTGCCCAAAATATAATAGAACCAGCATTTTTACATCTACCAATTGCTCTAATTTGCCATGAAAGCTTCTGGTTAGAATTGCTGTAAGTGGTTTTCTGTGTAATATCTGTATATCCCACACAGACACACACACACACACACACACACACACACACACACACTAAAAGCCCGACCATTTTGTTAATTTTCAAAGGCAATCTATAAGAATGAAGAGAAAAATCTATAAGCATAAAAAATATATTAGAAAGAAAAAAGCGGAGATGGATTAAAACACATATGAAAAGTTTAATAAAAGAAAATTTTAAAGTTAATATGCTATTAAAAAGATCTTATGAACCAATTCAAAACAATGAAGTTGCAAACGGAAAATTAAGCAAAGGGCATGAAAAGTGAATGAAGAAAAAATAAAGCATTAGGTGAAGTGTTCAAACTCAGTAGGCAAGAAGAATGCAGGCTCAGCAAGAAAAATGATTTCAATTTTTGTTTTTCTCCACTTTTTTTATTGCTGGAGTATAGTTGTATATATTGATAGAATTAGCTGTTACATATTTGTAAATGTACACAGTAAAATGTAATTTAGCCAATGTCACGATTCAGCCTTTCACCTCTCAATTTTGAATCTACAAAATATTGCCCAGTTAAAGAAAAAGATATCTCTACGAAATTTTTCTAGCTATTTGGTGAATTTATGTTTCATATTGCACTCATTAATATTTTTGAAACATATGGAGAAGTGAGATAGTTAAAAAATCTTGATTATTCTATTCTTAGAAGTTGTTATCATTTTTGTAATTAATTAAAATGATAAAACTCATTTTGGGGACATTTTTAATCTAAAAACTGAGTTAGTATTTTACCAGATGATCTCTTCTTTCATGCCATACCAAACTCATTTATTTTTTGTTCATATGTATTTTACACATTTTAAACTTAGTTCATTATTTGGAATTTTTTTGTTTTATTCATATTTAAATACTTGAAAACATATGTATGCAGTCATCATTGCTAACTTATGGGACTACATTCTGAAAGACAGATTGTTAGGAGATTTTGTTGTTGTGAGACTATCACAGAGTATACTTGCAAAAACTATGTGGTGCAGGTCATCATTAGAAGTGGCTTCTTGATACAACAAACAGATGTGGTAAATGCAAAACTGATGAGGCTACTGCCAGGGTAGCATGATGCATGATTTCATAGCACGGTTATTGTTTGTAGGGGGAAGGGTACATTCTAAAAATTACTAAAAAGAACAGTATAGTAAATTCATATACCAGAAAGGTAGCTATTTTCATTATTAAAAATTTTGTACTGTACATAATCATATATGCTACAGTTTTACATGATTAGCAAGACAGGAGATTTGTTTACATCAGTATTAACACAAACATGAGAATTATACATTCAACAATTAATTATATAAGGATGAATATGATGTCTTTAGATGATGGGAATTTTTCACCTCCATCATAATCTTGAGGTACCAGCATCATATATCCATCCACCATTGGCATAAATGTCATTATATAGTACATAATTGTATTTTACCCTTGTTGGTATTAGCTATATATCTGCTTGTACATACGGTTATCCATTAATATATGTATTACTGCCATATATCTTATAGATTTTCTTTTCTTCTATGAAATGTTTGGTCTTTATTGCATTTAAAGAAGACAATTTCATTTGTCAATACTATTACTACTACTACTAATAATAATAATAATTTAAAAAATATTTCCATTTTTGTCTATCCTAATACCATTTAGTTGCCTGAAATTTTTTTTAAAAAATATATTCCTAATCCAGACTAAGGCAGATACCATATTATATTACTGAGTTTAAAGAGGTGAACGATCTTTAGTTTTAGCAAATAAGTGTTTGAGAACATTTTTATTAAGCTTCTCTTTATTAAATCTGTTTTCCAATAATGAGCAATCTACTGTTTAATTAAAAACTCATTTTTACATTATTTTTCTGTCAGTACAATTTTTCTTCTTCATTACTACTTGCCTTAATTTCTTCCTCTGGGAATATTTTAGAAAACTTAGTTATAGTTTATTATTTTAAGTGAAAATAAACACATTTCTTTTGCTAGTTCAGTATAATTCCCTCTTTAAAATGTGTGATATATTCCCATAAGTCTTGCCAGCAATTGTTGTTGCTAACGTAATCATGAGGGGTCCCTTAAGCATTAACATTCATCTTGTTAAGGCCCTCTCTTGATAAGAAAGGACTCATGTTTTAAAAATCCAGAACAAAAACTTTCGAATGTTTTCATCATGAAGAAATGACTAATATTTGAGAAAGTAGATACAGATACTCTGATCTGAATATTATACAATGTATACACATATTGAAAAGATCACAAAAGTATGTACAAGTCACTTAGAAAAGAAAAAATATAACATATAAAACTACATAAAGAATAAAAAGGAGAAGAACTTATCTCATTATGCAGAATCTTTCTTTTCACTATTTACCTGCACCCCATCTGCTCTCAAGTTTGGGAATATTAATGAGAATTTGATATAATCTTTTCCATTTATCAACTCTGCTATTTAGTGAGAATCTGAATTTTAGATGTTCTATTAGTCTTTTCCAACCCTTTCAGCTCAGTGTACATTGTACCAGGCCTTCTGAGCTGGCTGCTTCTTGTGAGGTTGGCATCCACACTTTCCAGCACTAATTATTTTTTGCCTGTGTATTGTTTGTCAATTCCCAAAGAATATACAGGTGGGAGTATACCAAGCTTTCATTGTCTTTATGTTCTAGAAAAAAGATATACACCTTTTAATAAAAAAAAAAACATGCCTATTGAACAGTTTTTCCCCCCCTAAGGTATTTAAACTGGCGTATTCCCATGAAAGTTATGATTAATGTGTTTGTCTTACGAACAAGATCACTGAATATCAATGTTTTTATTTAATATTTTCTACAAAGTCATCCAGGACATCTTGTGACTTTAAAAGTTTTGTTGTGACACACCAGTTAAACAATAATATATTCTGAGAAATCTTGGACAAAATAAGCAAGTCTAGTTTTCAGAATGTATGTGGGTCTCAATAATAGGAGCTCACAACTCATTACTGGCCATTGATGTTGGAGAACACTCTCATAAAAAGCTAAATTATAGAAATAGGAATGTAAATATAGTACTTGCCAGAACAGAGGTTTTTTTTTTGTTTGTTTGTTTTGTTTTTTAATCTTGAAATAAGGCACTGAATGGATTGTTGATTTCCCTATAGAGGACAAACATCCTCTCCAGTCAGAGTAGCTCACCCTACATTAATATCTTATTGACTGATGGAATCCAGATACTATCTGTCCAAAGTATTGCACTTTATATACATTTCAGTATTACATCTGATATCATTAAGATGCATTAAGAAAAAAAATGCTTACATCTTTGAATAGAGAATAAAATTTTCCATGTGTAAAAATCAAAATATACATATAGAGCATGATGCTGTTTGTATTTTTATATATCTTTAACAATTAAAGTTTACAAATCATTTTGTTATTCATAGCATTTAAAATGCAAAGTTTGAAATTATTGAAATATTGTATTGCACTTTTTTTTCTTAATGATTAATAAAATTAGTATTTTTTTTTACTTAAAATTAAACAACTGTTTTGGGTCAACCTAAACTATGTAAACAGGAAATTTGAAAATGCTTGGTCAATATTGGGAAAGTGGTGTGTGCTTGTGGTCCTAGGGGCATGGGTTGTTGTGGCAGGAGGAACCCCTGAGCCCATGAGTTGGAAGCCAGCCTGGGTAAGATACAGAGACCCTTTCTCAAACACTAAACAAAACAATACAAAACAAAAATTAAAATACTTAGAGAATTAAGCTATAAATATAGTTGTATGTGTGGTATAAAAAACAATCTGTTTTCAAAATATTTTTAAATTTTCTATTCACTAATTTTACTACTTAATGGAGTAAAATGTTTTGCAAACATTCCATTCATATGTAATGTATTCACTGATATTTTAGATTAATTTTACTGTCTAATGTTTGTACAGAATTCCCTTCATTTTCTAAAATTTCTTGTCACTTTTGTGTAAACTAGTATTTCAGAACATTCTTTCTTTTCATTTCTAAAATTTTGGTAACTTTCCTAGAATTCTTAACAATTAATTTGTCTATGTCCAAAAATACCCTTAGCCTTTGTCCAAACTGTAAATAAATCATTGAAGTCTTTGGCTCCCACCAACCCTGTATGATATACTATGATGATTTTTCTTTCAGAATAGGTGGCAAATTTTTAAACTTGTAAACCCAGATGCTATTACAATATTAGTTTTGTCTACAGTCAGTTTCTCTACATTTTCCTGCAAACTCACTCTATTTCACATATTTTTCTAGCATTTAGTAACTTCCTTCTGAAATCGCTTTAATCATGGATGAAGCAGTTCCTAAAGCTGTTCCTTAAAATAGTTGGTGTCCATCCCATAGCACAAGAGTTAATAACTAGAATCAACAAATGGGACTTACTCAAACTAAAAAGTTTTTTCTCAGCAAAAGAAACAATTAGAGAGGTAAATAGGGAGCCTACGTCCTGGGAACAAATCTTTACTCCTCACACTTCAGACAGAGCCCTAATATCCAGAATATACAAGGAACTAAAAAAATTAGACAATAAGATAACAAATAACCCAATCAACAAATGGGCCAAGGACCTGAACAGACATTTCTCAGAGGAGGACATACAATCAATCAACAAGTACATGAAAAAATGCTCACCATCTCTAGCAGTCAGAGAAATGCAAATCAAAACCACCCTAAGATACCATCTCACTCCAGTAAGATTGGCAGCCATTAGGAAGTCAAACAACAACAAGTGCTGGCGAGGATGTGGGGAAAACCGTTCACTTGTACATTGCTGGTGGGACTGCAAATTGGTGCGGCCAATTTGGAAAGCAGTATGGAGATTTCTTGGAAAGCTCGGAATGGAACCACCATTTGACCCAGCTATTCCCCTACTCTGTCTATTCCCTAAAGACCTAAAAAGAGCACACTATAGGGACACTGCTACATCCATGTTCATAGCAGCACAATTCACAATAGCAAGACTGTGGAACCAACCTAGATGCCCTTCAATAGATGAATGGATAAAAAAAAAAATGTGGCATTTATACACAATGGAGTATTGCTCTGCATTAAAAAATGACAAAATCATAGAATTTGGAGGGAAATGGATGGCATTAGAGCAGATTATGCTAAGTGAAGCTAGCCAATCCCTTAAAAACAAATGCCAAATGTCTTCTTTGATATAAGGAGATAACTAAGAACAGAGTAGGGACAAAGAGCATGAGAAGAAGATTAACATTAAACAGGGATGAGAGGTGGGAGGGAAAGGGAGAGAGAAGGGAAATTGCATGTAAATGGAAGGAGACCCTCAGGGTTATACAAAATTACATACAAGAGGAAGTGAGGGGAAAGGGGGAAAATATAAAGGGGAGAAATGAATTACAGTAGAGGGGGTAGAGAGAGAAGAGGGGAGGGGAGGGGGGAGGGGGGATAGTAGAGGATAGGAAAGGCAGCAGAATACAACAGACACTAGTATGGCAATATGTAAATCAATAGATGTGCAACTGATGTGATTCTGCAATCTGTATACGGGGTAAAAATGGGAGTTCATATCCCACTTGAATCAAAGTGTGAAATATGATATATCAAGAACTATGTAATGTTTTGAACAACCAACAATAAAAATTAATTAAAAAAATAAAAATAAATAAAATAGTTGGTGTCCAAGCCCCCAACCCCTGTTTCTTTTTTTCTGTGTATCTCTCAAAATATGTTAATTTTGCTGTTATTTTTTTGATAGTTTTACATTTTTCCAATGCCAGTGGGTATGATAGTTCTTTCCACACCTGGAAACAATGACATTGCTCTTTTCTAGTTTTTATTACTCCTAATAAGAAGTCATCGCTCTTATAATTATTGTTACTTTTTATTACTTGTTTTATCTTTTACTACTTTATGATTTTTCATGGATTTTGTTTTTTACTATCTTTTTTTTGTTGTCGTGAATTGACAAATGTATTCTTTTTTTGAATCTGTAGATTCACATTTTTCCCACAGACTTTTCAGTCCTCATCTCTTCAAAGAGAGCCCTCTCCTGGCTTCCTTTGGATTAAATAAAGTCTACAACTTGATGTTCTGATCTGTATATTTTAAGCTCCTGTGAATGCTTTCCCATCTCTCTCTGTTTTTCATCCTGGATTATTATTATTATTATTTTTTTTTTTTTTGAGAGAGAGAGGGAGAGGGAGAGAGAGAGAGAGAATTTTTTCAATATTTGTTTTTTAGTCTCCGCGGACACAACATCTTTGTTTGTTTGTGGTGCTAATGATTGAATCCGGGCCGCATGCATGCCAGGCGAGCGCGCTACCACTTGAGCCACATCCCCAGCCCCCATCCTGGATTATTTCATCCAACATGTGATTTTGTTCACAAATAACTGGTCATTTTAGTCAATCGAGTCTGTTTCCATGAAGTTTCAGTATGGTTCTCTTTCTGAGTTTTCTCTTAAACTTTATCAGAATAAATAGTTGTTGGTTGTTGGACTTGTTGGTTCTAGTCTCTCCAAAAATTGGATTCTATCTTATCTTATAGTATTGTCCCCAAATAATTGGTTTAATGATAGAAACCATTCCTGTCTTTGAGCAATTTGGTTAATGTACTCTTTTCTGTTATTTCAATAGCATATGTAGATGAAAAGGAAAATATATTGCCCTGTTAACAATCTTGAAGCATACTGTATTAGGGTTATTTTACAAAATATAACTCATAGAATTCTAAGTAGCTAAGTAGATCCAGAAATGAGAATTATTATAAGAAACTGGAAAATGGAGTCATCAAATTTTCTTCTATTATTATTATTATTATTATTATTATTATAAAGAGGACCCTGGGATCAATCCCCAGTACACTCCAAATTTTTATATCAACTTAATTAACTCACAGGACACAGATGTTTGGTTAAGTGTTATTATAAATGTCCTGTGAAAATATTTTTAGATGAGATTGCCTTTTAATCTGGTAGAGAAAAGCTGGTTGTACTTATTGTATTGCTGGTCCTCACCCAATCAGATGAAGTCTTGCAAAGATTGAAAACTGCTGAGCCTCTTCTGAAAAAAAAAAAAAAAAAAAAAAAAAGATTTCTCCCTGCCTGACTACTTGGAGACTACAATATTGCTTCTTTTTCTTGTCTTGGAACTGGAATTGGAACAGTCTCTTCCTGGGGCTGCAGCCTGTTGGCCTTCAGGCTAGAACTATACAATCAGCTCTTTGGGATCTCTGGCTTGATGATGGCTGGTGGTCTCAACTTTCACTTGATCAAGTATATGTTGTGTCTCCCAGTGGGAGCACTATTCCTCTTGGTCTAAGAACTCTAAACAGCAGAGAATAAGGCTGTATGCACAGATGTTAAAACTTTTACAAGTCAGAAACCCCTTCATTCTTGCACTTAGCAATGGGAGTAGCATCATAGCATCACCATATACTGAATGGCATTCAGAGAACACACTAACTTCTCGAGAATCTTGCCAGTCCTGTAAACTATCACCACCTACCTGGCACTATAACTGAGTACTTAGGACGTACATTCACTTTTAAAGGCACCTGTTTCAAAATGGTGAGGAACATGATGAGACCAGTAAATTCCATGAGCATGGGCCCGTTTTCACATTTTATCTTTCGTAAAGTGAATTCCTTATCAGAAGCAATACGGTTTAGAAAAACAGGAGGATAGATATGACATTCTGTAAGTCTGCAGATGGCAATTTTGGCAGGGAAGGAAAATCTACATCCAAAGCAAATATCTATTCCATTAGGAACAAAATGTTGCCACTTCTGTAATGGAAGCCGTACATGGTAATCAATCTGCCTCCAGTAGCTGCCTGATCACACCTGGTAATGATGCTCCCTAAGAGACTCAGGGTTGGTCCTGCTTCTGGCAAATTGAGTCCCAAGGAGTACTTGTAACGATTTATGTCTGGTGAGTGGAAGTTTGTGAATTTATGAATATGGGTAACCTTCATCACTGCCCCCTTGACCATCTTGTTCATGAGCCCACATGACAGAGGTTGCTGTGTAAAGAAACTGTTCATTCTCCAAAGAATGAGTCATCTTTTGCTGAAGTCATCCTTGGATGAAGATTCACATAGGAAAAAAGTGTTTGCCTTTTTTCTAATTATAATTATTAGTACATATTAATTATACCAAATAATGAGTTTTATTTTGACATTTCCAAACATGCACAGAATGCAATTTGATCATACCCACCCTTCCTACTCCTATTCCCTCTTTCCCCCTCCACCCCAGTAGTTCTCTTCTACTTTTATGTCACTTTTTTTTCTTCATATCATTCATAGAAAAATGAATGAACCTGTAGACCATCAAGCTGAGTGAAATAAACGAGACTCATAAAAATAAGTATCGTATGTTCCCTCCCATATATAGAATCTAGGAGAAAAATAGTTCTTCTTCTTTGTGTGTTTCAGAGGGATTTCCAGACCCTGCTTGTCAGAAATTTTCCCATTATATCCTTCCAAATCTCTGAAAAATCAAACCATTTGTTACAACTATAGCACTGACATAACATTTTTTTTGTTTCTACTATATAAAGTGGAGATTAGGAGAGTCATTCACATAAAGGTCATAACAGTATACATTCTAATGATACAAAAGTTTCCCTAGAAAAGGAGGGATTTGATTCTGTATTTAATCTACTTTCCTACCATTTTTTAAAAAATCTTCTACTATAATTTGTAATTGATTTCCCAGATATATTGATCATTGCATAGACAAATGAGTACTTTTTAATAAGTGGATGTTGAGGATCATAGCGAGGCAGACAATGACAATTTCAAAATTATATTTTATTATTTTTTCCTGTTTACTCTGTAACTATTTACATGACTGTATCCAAGCAATAGAGTCAAAAACAAAAACAAAGAACACTAACTTATCCAGATGAACTGGGGTATGTTAGAAATAACCTGAGTAAAATATACATCAAAATGACTATACTAGTGTCATGAGCAAACTAATTAAAAAAAATTACTATAGAAACTGGGCATGGTGGTGGATACCTGTAATCCTAGTGGCTTGGGAGGCTGAGATAGGAGGATGTTGAGTTCAAAGCCACCCTCAGCAAAAGCAAGGTGCTAAGCAACTCAGGGAGACCCTGGCTCTAAATAAAATACAAAATAGGGCTAGGATGTGGCTCAGTGGTTGAGTTAAGTTCAATCCCCAGAACCAAAAAAAAAAAAAAAATGCTAATGGAAATCACCAAGATAACTAAGTGAACAAAGAGAGTAGATCAATTTTAAAATTAAACTAATGGACTCTCCTCTCTAGTTGATGCTTTTTTAGTTTATTCTGCATTATCCTTATCTTCAATATAATTATGTTTTGCCATTTTATATGCATGTACAAATCTAGATCTAATTTATAGGTTTTTTTTTAAATGAAATTAACCAAGCCTCCTCACTCACTCTTTAGGTATAATAAAAAATGACAGGCTAGTGCTCAGAATTTTCCCTAGACTTTCCTTTAAGTCTCCTTACTTTTTTTTAATCCCTATGCTAGTAGAGCTCTTCCATTTTATTTATTCCTGGATCTTGATATTTTAAATATTTAGGGCACTATAGTCTTCCTGACAGATCTGCAAGACTTATGGTGTCTGATTCTTTGCAATTCTATGAGCTTGCTGTAGGAGTTGCTACCCATAGTGATTAAGACCATAATTCTAGTATTAGATGACATTAGATGGCATTCAAAATCTGCCTCATTAATGTCTGACATAACTCTTACCTCTGGTCAGTTTTAACATTTTTCATCTTAAAACTGACTACTTTCAGGTGGTTCTTACATCATGCAAAGCATTCTGTTAACCAGGCCTGAGTCTTCTATGCAACTATCAACCTATAGCAAAAAACTCCCCAGGAGGCCACAGTTGTATGATGGTAGTATAGTAGAAGTGGTGACCATTGGCTTTTTGTCCACTTCTACATGGAACTCACTTGTGCCTTCATAGTTGAGTTGGATCTGATCACATGTATACCACTGGCATTTGATGTTGGTGTGCTTCTGGGCATGTCCAACACTGAGGCTGCTGGATAAGGTAATGTCAAATTAGACAGCTCAGATTGCATGGCAAATGGTTGGTACATGACTGAGCATTCAGTTTTTACTAAAGTCCAATAGCAGAGACAGAGCTGTTTTTTGAAAGTATATTGCATACCCATGAAGCACAGCAATGCTTCACTCTACAGGTCAAAGGGACTATACTGCAATTTATTCATCTGACATATTCAGCATCATTGGATCTACTAAAAGACATGGTCCAAGTAGCAAAGCAGCTTGCACAGCCTATTGGATCCATTTCAGAGCCTTCTCTTGTTCTTGGCTACACTGAAACTTAGTGGCATTTAGCCAGAGTTGGTGATGCACACCTGGAATCCAAGATACTTGGGAGCCTGAGGCAAGAGTGAGTTTCAGTTGAGCCTGGGCAACACAGCAAGATCCCATCTTAAATATCAAAGCCCCCCTAATTTAAAACGTATTTGAGGTCAGTCAGTAAATGTGCCATAGTGACATATCCAAATGAAAAATATGTTGGCTCCAAAATCCTAAGAGCCCTAGTGGGTACTGTGTTTCCATTTTTGATGATGGAAGGGGTCAGATGCAACAATTTTTTTTTCAGTGTTGTCACACACCACTGAACACCTAGAAATTCCCCCAAATATAAAAGTATCAAATTTATTTGTTATCCTATCGAAGATAACGTCTCACAACAAAGTCTAAAATAGTGCTACTTCTCACTCACTATATTTGAACAACATAAGCAATGTAAGGAGCAGTTTGATATCTTGTATAAGGGAAAGATGATCAAGATTTCCACAAGCAAAATAATGACCCAGGGATAGATTTGATATACCCTTGGAGGAGAACAGTAATGGTATATTGATGTCTTGCTGGCTGAAAGCAAACTACTGTTGCTGTTGATATTACTGTTTCTTTGGTTTTGTTTGGGAAGGAATCTACTTTTGATGGTTTTTATTGAAGGGGAAAGGAGAATGGCATTTTCCGATTGACATCTGCATTCCAGATGCCACAGGTGTGTTAACTTGCTTAAGCATTGAAACTGCATCTGGCACAGCAGTTTCAGTTGAAATCGCCTCCTGGTTAAACTTATAGTAATACACTGTCAATTTTCAAGATCTAGGTCTTTTCTGCACAGGCCAAATAAGTGTGTTGAATGGCGATGTGTTGGGAATTAGCACCCATGAAATTTTCAGGTCCCTGACCATGGAAATAATCTCTGGATCCCTCTAAAAGCTCAGTATTCTCTTGGTTTACTATTTTCTTACATATATGCACTAATAGTTGGTCTTTCTCATCCTAATAGCCTTTGCTTCATTGGTCAGAGAACTATTTGGGTATTCTGCCATCTGATGAGTATTTCTTTTATCTATTCTAAAGAAATAACCATAGAATGGGCTTGTTTGGGGTCTGTTTTGTTCTTGCTGCTGTGTAGTCTAGAATTTTAACTTACTTTCATATGAATGCTTTGAAAACTCGCCCTTCTTTTATTGTGGAACTATTGTCTATGCAAATCTACTTATACTAAGTCACATAAGTGAGTGAACTGTAACATAAAAATGTTTTATATGAGTAGATTCGGGCAAGGTTTGGTGCATACTTCAGGTTTGACAATAAAATAGCTCCAGGATAATAATAAAATGTATATTAGTATAATAGTGAATGTTATCATGAGTAAGTTTATAAGTTAAAACATTGCTCTACTTTTAATTCTTGCAACAACTGCTACTCCAATTTTGAAGGCAACAAGAATCAAAAGATATATAGGAAACTTAAGTCTTATGTAGCTGAATCAAAATAATAGCAATTTCCCATCCTTCACCCATGCTTGTCTGCAGAAATAATTGCTCCTTCACCAGTAAAGCACTTTAGGATTGGGATAGAAAAGATAAGAGATATATTTTTTGAATAAAAAATAGGCATGAAAATAAAAATTTTACTTTTGACACAACTGTGAGTATGTTGGAGGACAAGTGGGACATAGGTCCTCTTTAGACTCACTTGGTAATAAATCAGAAAATTTTATAGATTCAAATTGTTCTGTCTTAGATTTCACATAGTGTAAATACTAATTATAGTAGAATGAAATTACATTGAAAATGATTCTGTTCTTCTTTGGAATCACTGGGTGGGTAGACATCAAGAGTTCAGTATCAGGTGTTATTCATACCACTTCCCACAGATACCAAATGGGTATGTATACCAGGCAGTGTTCTCCAGAGAAACATTACCAACAGGAGACACATTGTATGCACATACACCACACATACACACACACACACACACACACACACACACACACATACACACAATGAAAGGAATTGACTCTTGCAGTTGACTGTGAAGGCTGGCAAATGGAAAATCTATAAAAACAGATTGGCTGGTGAGAAGCTCAGAGCTGATATTGCAGCCTTGAGTTTGAAGTCGGCAGACCAGATACTTAGTCTCTGTGTTGTAGACATTAGGCAGAATTGCTTTTTTTGGAAAACTCGAGTTTTCACTCTTAACATCGTCAACTGATTAGATGAGATCCACATTGTGAAGGATAAATGTCTGTATTCAAAAACATACTCATTTAAGTGTTAATTGTATTTGATAATATACATTTATAGCAACATCTGCACAGCTGTTTAACCAAATAAAGTAGGCAACCTAGTTATTACAAAATTAAACAACACAGAATTTGAAACTAGTAGGTTTTATATATTAGCTGGGAGATCTGTGAAGGGGACATAAATTCATACATATAAATTAGAACAAGGGATTTATAAGATTTTCCTGAGTGAAAAAGCAGATGAAGAAAAGTAGTGCCCTGTGAGCTAGTCAATCTCATGCTACATAACTTCAGGCACTACTTTAAGACATACACGGATAAGTAGGAGAGACTGCTGTATTAATAACTTATAATGAAAAACTCAGAGCTGCATATGACTAGAAATAATGGATGTATATATTTTTTTTACTCTTTCTTAGATTGTATTGAATTTGTAAATTCTCATTGGAAACATTATTATTTAGTTGCCAAAACAAAATTAATGTTTTAGGATTAACTTTTTTTGTTGCTCAACATTTTTTAATAGCTTAGTTTTTCTGTTCATTCACCTACAATTATTTTATTTTGAGCAGTTCAAAATCTTTACTTTCTCCATTAGCTATTTTAAGTTTTCCAATAAATATCACCATTCGTATTTTACTGTTATGGTTATTATGTTATTATGTTATGGCTTGAATTTTTTGTAAGACACTGTAGTCATTTTCTATTTATTATTATTGTAATTAAAACCAAATATTCTTTTCATGCGGATTTTGTATAATTTACAATAAAAGAACAGTTTGTTTGGAAGTCTAGCCGCCTCCTGCTGTTAGATAAAATTATTCTGGAACATTAAAGCTACATACAAAAAAGCCCTTCAATCATTCAAGCACAATAAATGCATTGAGACAGTTTTGCACTTGTTTATTTGTTCTGGAAGTCTGCCAAATTAACTTGTAATACTAAATAACCACAGATGTCAATGCAAAGTAATTTGAAGTGACAACATATTAGTTTAAAGTGCATCCATAGCACTAGGTGTTACATTTTGCATACATCAGGTCAGAGGGGCATTCCATTATGATAGTTACTGATTTTCAGCATGAGCAGAAACATTTATAATCCAAATTATTCCACCAACTAATAGACTAACAGGGATAGCATATTTTGTTCTAGAAATAAGGTAAATGACCTTTTATTTCATTGCCTTATCATCAACGATCTTCTAATTATATCAGCCAGGTTTCTCATGTGTATCCATATCTAAGAAAGAGCTCATACTGAATATAAATGTTATTTTTCAAAAATTTCACTTAGTAAATGACTGTTTTCTTAAATATCACAAAATTATTAATAATTCATATTCTTCTTTTTAAAAATTCCTTCTCATGTATTTCAACTTGAAATTTCCAGAGGCAGAAAAAATAGGTAGCTTATAAAACATTCCAAACAAAATGTATATAAAATAAGTCTTTTAAACCAAATGCTTATTTATTATGTAAATGCATCTATTTTAATGAGAAAAAAATTGACTCAAATGTAATATAGATGTATAATTTCTATTACATTTTAGCTCATAATTAAGGAGAATTCAAATAAAAATAATTATTAATTCCCTTCCAACCTGAACCCATAAGAAAATAAAAAATTTTTAATATATAAATTTATTATATATTATCATTCAATTTATTATATGTCATGGATAGTTTTCCATTTTGTTACCAACATTTCATATCAAATTTTGACCCACAAGCCTTCATTTGTTTGTTTTTCAGTTTAACTGCTATCTAATATGCCAAAATTATATCAAAATTAAAATTGACTAGTATTGCAACTTTGTATTCTTGGTCTTTGTATTCTTGTGCTGAATATTTTACTCTGCATATAGTTTCTATATATTTTGTTTGATCCTGAAAAGGGAAACAGCATAATTATATCCAACAACAACAGGTTAAAAAAAGGTACACAATAATTTTTCTAGTATTAATTTTCCTATAATAGAATAAAATTTTTGACATATCATTTATGATTACTTTCTGAACATGTGCAAACAAAATCCACTCAAGCTACCAATTTTTTACCTGTCCAACTATCTGAAATATTTATCAAACTATTCTTTGTTGTCCTAAGAATCAACGCCACATATATACCACTATCATTTTAAAAATAATATGTACTTTAAATATTAGATTATGTGGGCTGTGAATGTAGCACAGCAGGAGAGCACTTGCCTAGCATGCTTGAGACCCTATGTTCAGTTCCCACCACGACCAAGAAAGAAGCAAACAAACCAATAAACAACTGATGTATCTTAGCAGGTTACAGTGTACTTTCTCTTCTCTTTTTGCTGAATTTTTAAACATTCAGATATTTTATTAATTATTGGAATCCTTAACAAAAGACCTATTCTTAGAGCAATTTACATTTACAGAAAGCTGAGCAGAAGATTCTGACAATTCTAGTATATTCTCTGTCTCTGACATTCAGCTCACTGATTAATAAAATGTGGCATTACTGTGGTTTATTTGTTAAAATTAATATACCAAATTTTTAAAATTATTAATAACTAAAGGCTATAGTTTACAATCATTATTATATTGTATAATTCTATAGTTCTGAAAAATGTTTGATATTATTGTACAGAAGAGTCTCATTGCCCTAAAAATTCCTCTACTTTACCTAATCATACTTTCTCTTTTCAAGCTCTGACAAACACTGATCTTTGCCTTTTCTAAAATATTGCACAGTTGGAATCATATAATATGTAGCCTTTCAGATAGACTCTTTTCGCTTCACAATGTGCAGTAATTTTCCTCCATGGTTTTTCATGGCTTGAGAGATCATTTATTTTTATCTCTGAATGATTTTCTATTGGGTAGATGCATCATAGTTTACTGAGCAACTTAAAGGAATCTTAAATAATTTCAATATTGGCAATTATAGCTCAAGGTACTATAAACATATATTACAGGTTTTGTGTAGTCATACTTTTTTTTAAGTAAAAAATCCAGGAGTGTGATTAGTGGATCATTTGGTAAAACTAGTTTAAGCTCTGCAATACATTGCTTAACTCTTCCAGAGTGAATGTACCCTTTTTTCACTCGAACAAGCTGTAACTGAAAGTTCATGTTCTCCTGCACACTTATCAGTATTTAGTGCTTTTAAGATAGATTTTAGATATTTGAGTAAATTTGTGGCCATATATTATTTTTGTTTTAGTTTTCATATAATGTTGGGCATTTCTTCTTGGGCTTATTACCTACATGTCTTCTTTGGTGAAGTGTCTGCTTGAATATATTCCTCAATTTGTAACAGGATTGTTTGGTTTTTAATATTAAATTTTAAGTGTTTTTTGTATATTTTATGCAAGTCCTTTATAAAGTATATATTTTGCAATATATTTGTCATTGGGAAATTCTTATTGATGCGTCTTCACACTCATTGATTCCTTTTCTGCTTTGTCTAGTCTGATGGTGAGCCTGTCAAAGGCATTTTTATTTTTAAATAGCCTATTTGATTTTTAGCATTTCCCTTTCATTTTTTTTCTATAGCTTCCACTTCTGCTTTTATTACACATTTGTTTTATTTTTTTTCATGTTAACCCCTTTCCCATTAGTACTCTTAGCTAAGCCTATTTATCACAGCTATTTTAAACTCCCAGTCACATAATTCCAAGATCTAAGTCAAATCTAAGTCTCATTCTTTTGCTTTTGTGTCTCTTCAAACTGTTTTGACTTGCTTTTAGCATATCTTTTAATTTCTCCTTGAATGTCAGTTGTTTGTATAGTAGTGGAAATGAAATATTCCTTCAGAGTGAGGGATCTGGTTTAACTCGCTAAACTATGCAGTTGTTTACTGTTTTCTGTAGTTATTGATATACAAAATTTCAGTTTTCTCTGATGTCCTCATTTTAGTCATGCTTGATGTCTTTTTTTTCCCTAGAAACTCCCAGTTAAACAGTTCTCATGATAAAGTTCTAACCATGTATAATCTTGTTATTGTACCACAAATCTGTTGGTGTGCTGGATGCTGTTTGTGTGAAGGAGAAGGAGCATTCCACAACCCTCTGATTAGGTGTTGTGCTTTTAGTGGACCTGTGCCCTCAGGATTTGTCCTTTACAAGTGCTTCTCAGTTGTTTGATGGACTTATTTTATTACTTGCTGTCCTTTATGTATGAGTGCAAGGCTAAGAGTTATTGAAGTTGGATATTTTCCTTCTATGAGTTAGTCTCTGTTAAAGTCGTTTCTCTGGAGGGTCATTGAAGAACTGACCACTTGGATTTATTTCAGAATGGTTACTTTGGCCCTAGGTGTATATAAAATAATTACTTTCCCTCTGATCCCTTTGGAAGCAAGAAGGATTTTTCTCTGATCCTAAATCTAAGAACCTGAAAATCAAATTCCCCCAGTAAGTCCTTGTAGGTATACTTTGTGAAAGTTTGGGACCCTCCTAAAATGTGACCCCTAGCAGTTTCTAACTTTCAAATTAGTCTGCACTCATCCAATAGCAGTTTTTAATTAAAACTTAACTTTTCCTAGTCCAGTGGCTTCTGTATTCTATAAACAGTGGTTCTCTGAATTCACCTGTCTGTCATGTTTAGGGGCATCTGTGTGCCTTGTGACCTCTTTTCTCTGGTGAATATAAGAATAATTATATTCAGATTTTAAAGGTTTTGTTGTTGTTGTTGTTTTAATAGTGGTAGAAAACCAGAAGATTCTGAATTCCTTTTTCATTTAATCATACGTTAGTTTCCAGTGGTTCTTTTTCAAAGATTATTTTAGTGATTTTTTTCTGTTTCTTAGATTTTAGATAGTATACTTAATCTGATTAAATTAGAAGATGATGCCTCAAGTGTAGCTTAAAATTATTCTGAGGGAGAATTCAATAGATTTATTGAATATACAGATGAAAATTTTCCAATGGAATTAATACAGGTAGTGTATGGATGATTCATAAATTCCAAACAAAACTCAATAATAGCAATGACATAAATATTAACTGTTGAGCATATTGTGCCTTTACCTATGACTCATGTTTTAAAGAGAAATTATCCAATGCTGATGTGGCGTGTTGAAACTATTCTTCTCATAAATTCTTTTTATAGGGTAAATTCCCATGCTGTGACAACTGGTTTTCTTTTCTGGCAGTTGTTAGGGGATAAGATTGAGGGGTTGGTCTAACTTCTGATACATGCTTCTATGTAGATGCAATTTACCAATCAAACATTAAAAACATGGCTACTAATCAACATAGTAGAACTTATTTTAGAACACAACCATGAAAAATTATTTTATTAAAACTTTATCCACTTTCTTTTATCTGCTATCTCTCTTCATATACATTCTAAATCAAATTCCATTACCTGCTCATTCAAACTCATCATTCCTTCATTAGTAAGTGCCTTACTTTTTTCATACATCTGTCATATTAATTGGCAAATACCATGGGAAATATTTTGTCTACATGCTTAGAATACATATAACATTCATGTGACCTTGTAGATCTTATGATAGAGTGGGCAGATAATAAATTTGGAATGTTTAATAAATTGATACATTCTATACTATGTTATAAGAGAATATCATCTATTTTAATTATGTTTATGTTAGTAACTGGTTAGATCAAGGTTAAGGATTAGGAGTTGCCAAATATGTTGATCAGGAACAGAAAAATTCCTATAAGACAATAAGAATAAGAAGTTAAAATACTTAAGGAAGTTAGTCAAATAGTTATCTGAGGAAAGGCGTACACTTAAAGAGGAAATTGTAGAAAAGATCTCCCGAATTTTTGGAATGAACATATTTTTGGGATAAACAGAATAGAGGTTTATTTTAGGTATCAGACCCTGAGCAATTAGTCTAGGAGACCAGAAAGAAAGCCTTAATGGAAGTTGGAGGAAGAGGAGATTCATCAAGAAGCTAACAACAAGCTAATTTGAGAAGCAAACCCATCTAGAGATGATATGATTTAGACGTGGTGTCCCCCTAAAGCTCACATGTTAGACAATGCAAGAAGATTTGGAGGAGAAATGATTGAATCATAGCCTTATGACCTAATCAGAGAATTGCGCCCCCGCCCCCCCCCCCCCCCGCCTCGGGATTAACTGGGTGGTAACTGGAGGCAGGTGGGGTGTGACTGGAGGAAGAGGTTCACTGGGGGTGTAGCTATGGGGAATATTTCTCTATCTAGTGAGTGGTATCTCTCCCTCTGCTTCCTCATCCCCATGTCAGCCACTTGTCTCCGCCACCCATTTCCACCATGATGTTCTACCTCACCTCAAGCCCCAAGGAATGCAGCCTGCCTTCCTTGGACTAAGACCTCTGAAACTGTGAGCCCCCAAATAAACTTTTCCTCCTTTAAACTGTTTTACCTGGGTCCTTTAGTCACAGTTGTGAAAAAGCTGAATGAAACAAGAGGTTCTCATGGGACCCTGAAGTGGCAACTGGTAGAGTCATCCAGAGCAGGTATCTGGGAATGCAGTTCCATGTGTCTTAGGATGGCCTGGGATGTACAGTGTCAAACATTGGGAAGAAATGAACATAGTGCTGGGAGGAGCCAGGAGAAGCTCAGCCTGCCAGCTCCTATGTTTTCATCTGTTGTACAGTTAGTCACCTTGTTCTCAGAGCAGCCACTGCTTCAGTTCTTCCTCTCACTTTTTCTCAAGATCTTGCTTAAGTCTTGCATCAAAGAAAGGAACTTCTGTGCAATGTACTTGGAATATAACCAAGTTGGCAATAGAATGATCTGAGCAGAAAGTTATGGGTATATTTTAAAGATAAGGGAAGTATGAATTTTTGATCATTTAAATGGGGGAGAAGGCCAAAGAATAATTTCAAAAATTTTGATCAAAATTTGAAAGACTGATTTTGCCATCAGTGTTGTCAAATAATGTGGGAGGAGCTTTGAAGAAAAATAAGAGTTCTATTTGGATATGCTCTGTCTGAGAAATCTGCTAGCTATGCAGTTGCAGAAATCACACCAACATTTGGATAAATAAGAAGAATTTAAGATTTCTGAGATTTTGAGGTAAAAATTAGCATTTGTTGACATTTTGGAAATATCTAAAGAGCCAGGAGTAAAAATGAGATGACCAGTGCTACAAGTATATATAGGAAGAGGCCAGGTGTTGTGCAATGATACAAAGTTTGGGAGAATGAAAGGACCCAGCTAAGAGCAATCAAATATTGAATAAAGAGAACAATCCAGAGTATGTTGTCTTGATAGGCCAGTGAAGATTTGCTGACAAAGGAAATAGTACACTGGATTGATGAAAAGCATCTATTCAAGAATTTGAGAAAGAAGCAAATGTATCAGATTTGGCCCACCGTAATTGGCTTGATTAAGAAATTTTTGTGATAATATGATGGTTGGCAAACAGGAAAATCACTTTGCTTAAAATATATGTGTACTAAAATAATTAGAGATAAAGTAGCAGGGTCATAATGACTTTAGATTATTTCAAAAGTTATGGGCACATAAAGCAACATCTTAAGAGTGTGTCTGAATCAAAATATACCACTGTTAAAGTGACAGGGAAGAGGGAAAAGATAGTTATCAATACCGCGATAGCCTTTGAATTAGTCTGAAAAATGAAAACTGAGTTTTGAAATTTGAGTTAACAAATCAAAGTCATTGATGACCTTTACCAAAGCAATTTCATTTTTTAATATATAGATATTTTTCAATTGTACATGTGTGAGCTTACAGTAGTTAAATAGTTGGATTTAACAACACTGTGTTTTGGTAAGCTAGTAAAAGAGAACAAGACACAGGCATCACAGTTCAGGGAAGTTTAAACATGTGAGAACTCAGGAGATGAAAAATTAATTAGTTACACATGACAGTACAATGACCTTGACATATCATACATTTGAAACAGATGGGATATGATTTCTCATTTTTCTGAGTAATTTTCAGGTTGCAGAATCACATTGGTCATGCATTCACATATATACACACAGTAATAATAATGTCTGTTTCATTTTACTATCCTTCCTATCTCCCCACCCCTCCCCTCCCCTCACATCACTTCTCTCTACCTAATCTAGGGTAATGCTATTCTTTTTATTTGTTTTTCTCACATCTTCATACATGTATAGAGAAAAAGATATCAATGTATTCACATTCTGCTCACACTGAAACTTTGTGGGTTAAAACAATTTGGTCAGGGCTTACTTAGTTTTATGACATGTTAATTTTTACCAATTCCAGTGGACAATCATCAGTAAGTTCAGTCCTTATAAAACAGATGGGAAGTAGACTCTCCCATTTATTTGGACAAACTGGAAAATAAAAAACAAAGCCGAAAACCTACTAAAATCCCCCTTATGGCCACAAAACATTTACAATTTTCTCACTTGTGAAATAGACTTACTCCTCTTAATGTCCCTGAATATCTCATCCAATTTTGCTATCACATAGGAGTACAGGAACTACTCATCCAAATTGAACCATTTAGGAATGATTTTTGTAGGGTATAAGTCATCAATTTGTTGGTTTGTTTCTTGAAGCAAATTCTTCTCCACCATGGGCTCCAAGGTAAGATTCTACTTTCCTTTTACCTAATAAATGGATGATCTTTGCAACTGAATAGTATTCTCTGTGTGCTTCCTGCCTATAGAAGTTTAAAATTCTAACTCTTCTTTTTACTTTGTAGTTTTCCTTTTTATTTCAATTCAGAATTCAATTTTTTTGTATTAAATTAAAATCCACTCTGTTTAACAAAACTTCTATTCCCCTTTCTTTGTAAGACTGAGCCTTCCTGATCAGCACATGGGAGTCAGCACTGTGGACAATACCTTCAGATTTTAAAAGTCTTCTGTCCATTTGAAAGGGTACATGAGTCTTAATATACTTAGGATATCTCTTGACATTAAATTCTCCTAAGATTTAAACAAAATAAAAGATCTTACAATCAAACATCTCAATATCTTTACAATGTACCTACTTTCCTGGAAGTTCTCAGATGTTGAACATTTTGCCATGAATCTATCCTTTAACTGTTAGCTTATTTCTTTCCTCTTGGAAAAACTGGGGATAAAAAATCATTTTACTGTTTAACTCAGGAAATCCTGGCTCCATTACATTTTCTCTAAATTCTGTCAAGACTCTGAATGTTCTATTTAACTTATATTTCTTTATTTGTACCTTATCACGGGGAAGAAAAATAAATTCATGGTCACATTCAGCATACAAATTGAAATTCCCTGTACTAAAGCCACTTGTTAATTACCTATAATTTCTATTTTTAGCATCACCATAGACAACACTGCCATGTTGTCTGCCACTGTATATCTAGGAAGCCTATTTCCTTCAGAATCACTGAAAGTACTCTCTGCATTCTTCCAGCTCACATGTGGTACTAGTTAACAGATGCCAAAGCATACATTACAGGTTGTAGGTAAGACAGAACCTCATGCCCAACCTCATGTCTGGTTGTCTATTGGTATCATAAAATAATGCACATCAGATGTCAGTAGTTTAAAACAACCATTGTATTATATATCAGTACTTTTCATCACAGATTTAGTTGGGGTTTGGCAGGTACATTGTGTTCTGTTTCACATAGCACTGACTTTAGAAACTTAGTGGTATTCAGCTGGCAACTGGATTTCTAGGGACAGAATGCTCAAATGTCTTTGTTCATATGCCTGGTACTCTGCGAGAAATGCTGCAAGGCTGAGTCTGTTTCCATGTGTATGTTATTTCGGAGGGTCTCCACAGTCTCTCCAGTAAGGCAGTTCCTTCTTACCAGGTGACCTAGCAGTTCTAGTAGGTGCAACACAGGTTACAAGGTGTTTCATAGCTGAAAACTGAAAGTCCAAGAATGTCACCTAACTGTATTTTATCTGTCAATCAAGTCTATAAGCCAACTCAAAATAAATAAAAGGAAAATACAACTCTACCACTAAGTGGGAGGGCAGCACAGAATTCATGGTCTTTTATAATCTACCATATTACTCTTAAACATTTTTTAACTTTCTTTTTCAGTTCCACCAAATTTAATATCCCCGTAGCTTTTATCATTAATAAGCATTAATATTTGTTAACACTCCTCAAGTATTTCCCTCCACCCATTACTCTTCCAGTTGTCCTCATACATGTTTTCTGTTTAGTAGGTGGTTTTGGACTCTTCTTGATTTAGTCCTATTGATTTCTGTTTTCTAGCATTCTTCCCTGAACTGAATTTTGTCATTCAAATCAGTACAAGCGGTAAGGAGTTTTCTTAAATCTGACAATCAACCTTGCTGTGGCACATCTTCATAGGATGGCTTGCAGGTACCTCAAACTCAACATGTCCAATACAAAATTTCATTATATCATGCCCTCTACATCAGTGTTATTGTTTGGATGCCCTCTAAGAACTCACATGTAAGACAATGCACGAAGGTTCACAGGAGAAATGATGGGGTTGTGAGAGTCTTAACCCAATCAGTGAATTAATCCCCTGATAGGGATTGACTGAGTGGCAACTGAAGTGGTAGGGTGTGGCTGGAGGAGTTGAAAATTGGGGCGTGGCTTCGGGATATATATTATGGCAAGTGGAGACCTTTGTGCTTCCTGATCACCATGATGTGAACTGCTTCCCTCTGCCACACTCTCTCGCCATGATGTTCATACATACCACAAACCCTGAGGAATGGAACCAACCTTCTATGGACTGAGACCTCTGCATCTCTGAGCCCCCAAATAAACTTTTCCTCCTCTACAGTAGTTCTGGTTTCCCTCTTTAGACATAGCAGTGAAAAAGCTGTCTAAAACAATTGGTTTTCTACCTTAGTGAATAGAACTACCATCAATTGATTGTCCCTAAGAGAAGGCTTAGAATTTTCCTTTCAATTTGTCTTCCTCCTTTCAAATGATGCCAAAAGCCTTTTCTTCTTCTTTTTTTCATATTGTTCTCAGTACCTATACACATTTTTCTGTTTGCAAGGTCATTTTTTTTTTTTTTTGTCTAGGCAAACATCATTTCTTGTTTAGATGCTTGCAACTTCCTCCTAATTAATTTCTTATAACAAGGTCTTAATTCCATCAAATCCATTTCCCAAACTACACATTAAAAGAATCATTTAAAATGCAAATTAGATCAACTTTTATTTCACATTAAAAATAAAATCTTCAAGGGCTGCCCCTTGATTTTTTAAATGGAGTCCCAAATCCTTAACAGGGCTTACTTGGCCTTGAATAATGTGGCTCCTGTTTATTTTCCAACTTAATTTCCTGCCTTTTGCAAATCAACTCTGCAAGCAATCTCTTATTCACTGAAAGTAAATATCTTTCATTTCCTGAATGACTCCATGTTTCCTTTTATGCCATGTTTTGCACAAAATGTTCTTTCTTACTGCGGCTTTCTACGATTCACTGACCTTGCCAATTTTTAATCATTACAGAAAGATAATTTCCCTTCAATAGCTTTAAATGTTTCCCCTAGGTGAGTGGGATCTACCTTCCCATTGTATTTCTTGAACTATATGTTAGAAGAACAAGTGCATATATAAACTGTAGATTTTTTGAACAAGGTATGTGTATCCAGGAGATCCTCATCCTACCTCAGTTCCTTTAATAATTAGTTATATGAATAGAGCATATATATGACTCTGGCTCAGATTTCCCACCTGTAACACAAAAACAATAACCTCCCACAGGAATACCTCTATTTTTTCATATTTTTCTGCATGGTAAGGTATATTCCCAGGAGGAAAATGAATTGACAAGATACTTCAGTACTTTATCTGCACATTCTTTGACTCTTCAATTTTTTCTGTCATCCTTCTGAACATCGTTTATGTAGCATCCATTCCTATTGGTCGTATAAGCAATATATTTTTCTGTGTATCATGTACGTAGATGTCAATGAGTTTGTTACAAGAAAACAAGAACATTATGCACATAGCTAATCTGAATAATTTGATCTTTTATTAGTATTCAAATTGTTTGATTTCTCTGTAACTCTATTCATTTATTTATAACATAAGTGAAAATTAGAGGTGTTACTTTTTGTCTTCTACAACTTCAATAGAAATATGTCTACCCAAGGAACTAAAATCAGCATACTACAGAGTTGAAAGTACATCAGTGTTTGTGGCAGCACAATTCACAACCATCAAGCCATGGAAACAACCCAGGTGCCCCTCAACAGATGAATGGATTAAGAAAATATAGCTACGTATATATAATATATACACATACACACATATAAATAATATATACACATATAAATGCATACCATGGAGTTCTATTCAGCCATAAAGAATGAAAGCATAGCATTTGCTGGTAATGTATAGAACTGGAGAAATTATGCTTAGAAAAATAAGTCAGACCCAGAAAGTCAAGGATCAAATGCTTTCTCTCTTATGGGGAAGCTAGACCAAAATAAGGGAAGAAAATGGGGGTTCATAGAAGTCCCATGACAATAGAAGGAGGGCAGTGAAGTAGAGAAAGGAGAATGGGGGATTGAGGAGGGGGAGAGAAGAGTACGTACCAGGGACTGAGTGCAGGAAACTATTAAAAAAAAAATCGAAGAAAAATAATCATAAGATGCTATGGCCAGGAAGGTAATAATAAGAATGATAAGAATAAAGAATAATAAGAAAAATGGTGTAGCTATATTGATATCAAAGCAGATATCAAAAAAAGGAACATTGTAAGGAATATGCAGTTGGCCTTACTTATCCATGCTTTCTGCATTTCAGGATTCAACCATCCATGGACTGATTTTTTTTAAATTATAGGATGATTTAAAGTACATGGGGTATGTGTGTAATTTATATGAATAACTATGCCATTTTATATTAGGGACTTGAGTATCTACAAATTTTGTTATCCACAAGGAGTACTAGAATTGATTTCCCATGAATACCAAGGGATAACTATAGAGATATTTTCATAATGATAAAAAGTGTCAATTTCCCTGAGTATTTAGAAGAAAAGCAATTGTGTCACCATCAAAAATATTTGAATAAAAGTAATAAGTACATAATAAAGTGACTTTCACACTCAACTGAAGTAACATGGATTTTATTTAAAATTATTACGAGGAAGCAGGACTGCAAAACTGATTATGATACAGGAGAGTCACCTGTACAATATTTTTCTAAATGTTAAAATCAGTGAAGTATGCTGAAAAGTAACAAATGCAAAAAAATTTTATTGACTCTGGATTCCATGTGACCTGGGCTCTATTCTCTTCTGCAGAATAGTTAAAATTTCCTATTTATACACACACACACATAGATGTATATATGTGTGTATACACATATACACACATATATATGTACATATACACACACATAAACATGTGTGTGAACATGCATTTAAAGAGATTGCCTTCATGCCAGCAGGGGCAGAAGGTATTAAGTATAATTTCATTTTAGAACTTCTTATTCTTTAGTATTTTCTCTTTTTCTTGAGTCATTTAAGAAAATGCTCTAATATTACCATATTTCTATAAGCTTTCAAAATTATTTGTATGAGGTTGTCACTATACTTAAAATTATTCACCAGACCTATTTTAAATGTTTATGCTCTTGGTCTGTTTCCCCTTCCTTTCTTCTTTCTTTCCTCCTTCTTTGCCTGCTTCCTTCCCTCCTTTTGTTTTCTTCTTGCTTTTCTTTCTAGATCTGTGTCTGAAATTAAAAATCACAGGTCTGTGCTCTCAATTTCTGGAAACTGCCTGTGCAGAGAATGGGATCAGTGAATAGGTCAGGGGCATTCTGTAATTGACCACTGTTATGGGAACTAGCTGAAAATTACATCTTTCATGTTCTGGAAAGATCAAGAAGGAGTACTGTAAAAATAAGTATTGAACCGGAGAAATAAACAATGCTAAGTGACTTATCAATCTGTGTAGCTGACTTTTCCATGAGTTTGTTCTCAGCCTGTGCATTCTGTTATTGGCAACTGATAGCCCAAGAAAAAAGAAATCTCAATTTCTTTTTTACACATACCATGAATGATATAGATTCACCAGTGATGATAGAATCTATTTAAAGTGGACGACTGGCATGAACCCTAAAAATATTTGGGTTGAAAGATAAGATACTCAAAGAGTATCTCAAAAGGAAATGTTTAGCAAGGTCATTTATAACAATCTTCTCCAACGGGTTAGTCTGTACTTCTTTTGTTTGTGAAAGCATTTTTCACTCGAAGATGAGCCAAAATAGGTATCTGACACCATAAAAGACTGCTTGCCTAGTGCTATTTCCTCCACAGAAGACGTTTTGGATGAGCACCAAGACCTTTTAGGGATTTGCAAATACTTTATGAGAAGGAGAATGTAAGCTGATGTCTTTGCCATACCAGATGTAAAATTCAAATTGTCGATATTCCCTTATGTGCTTTCTAATGCTTTAGATTGTATAAAAATAGAGTGTATAGAGACGCTGTGAAGGCTTTTAAGATATGTAAAATATAGTCAACATAAAACTTGTAAACTGACGATTTTCACATTTAGAGTTCATCTCGAGGAACTTATTGCTGCAGACTTTTGAATGTTTTGCTTTTCCTCTCCTGCCTTCCAAAGTTTTTGTATGACATTTGTTTTTGTAGAGTATAACTAAGTAATATCTACAAGGAAAGTCTGAGACTGATGCTCATGCTCTTGAAAGTCATGTTTTTAGTGGTGGAGAAAAAAATGGGTGATGGGACAGAGAGAGTATAATTTTTGCAGAATTTAGAGAGAGGATAGCCCCTTTTGAGGACGACATGAGGGGAGATAGGAAAAAATAACTTTTGACCTAAGTGTATGTGGCAGGTAAGTAGAACTGACAGAAACATAGAAGGACACCAGAGATGACTAAACTTTCCATTACCTTGAGGGCATGGCCTGTGATCACAGGTGAATGATATTTTAATTGACATAATGGTACCATTCCAAAAGGCTGATATGATATGGAGAACACAGACAGTGATAACTTGTTTTGAACTATTGTGAAGCTGTGCATTCAGTCCTTCCCTTCTTTTGAAATCTTGGCAATAGACTTCTATGACATCAACCTTTGTTTCTTTGATTCGGAACTGCCTCATAATGTATCCGTCGATCTTTATAGTTTTCACTTGTACCTCTAAAATGAGGGATTTAAAATAAATGCTACCTTACATGCACTCTTTTAGACTTAATCTCAATATTTGCCTTAAAACTTCCCTTTGGTAAAGTAGTATTAAAATAATAGAGCTAGGCGTGGTAGCACACAACTGTAATCCCAGCTCCCTGGGAGGCTGAGGCAGGAGGATTGTAAGTTCAAAGGCAGCCACTGCAACATAATGAAGCCCTCAGTAACTTGGCAAGATCCTGTTTCAAAAAAAAAAAAAAAAGTCTGGGGATATGGCTCAGTGGTTAAGTGCCCTGGATTCAATCTCTGGTTCCAATAAAATAAAAAAAATATATTGTTCACAACATGACAACATGTACATATTACATGATATCTGAAGTTCAGCCTGTTTTAACTCAAAATTTTATAACTTTACTCACATTTTTTCTAATTCCCAGAATACTAAGGTCAATTTTACAAGTACTTGCACAATATAAGCCTCCCTTATTATTTGTAAATTTAACTCATGGGATATCTTGCAATTCTTATTTCCCTGCTTTACATTTTCTTTTGTTACAATAAACAGTTGCATGTTTCTGTTTCTTCAAGTGCTCAGCTCTGAACTCAGAACACTGCTTTGGAAGAGCATTACCATAATACTCCAGGAAAAAGCTGTTTTTGTTTTTGTTTCTTCTCTTTTTTTTTTTTTTTGTGCTGGCGCTGACTTTCTTTCTTTTTTTGGTAGGGGGTGGAATAGAGATGAAAGTCATTTTAAAGAATTCAGTGATTACAGAAGAGCGATATAAAGAGCATGTTTTTTTTTTTTTCCCTAAATACTAGAGAAAAGGCTGAGTGTCACTAACTTTTGTTATGAGGAAAGGAGTTAACAAAAGAGAGCTTCACATTGTGAGTTGTTAGTTTGGGCTGTCTCTTGATGAAAATGCAAATAAAAGAAAAATTATTGTGTATGAATTATGATATCCAACAATCAGAATTGGGTCTATTTTAGAGAGAAATTAAAGGTTTTGATCATGATTTATGCACATAGTACATTTTCAATGAATATAAATAAGGTGGTTATAATCAGCTCTTATTACTCAGTGAAAAAATGACTAATCAGATGAATTCTTAGAAATTGACATTGAATTTGTTTCTGAATTTGAAAAGTAAATATCTCTTAGAACATCTTTTGCTTAGTAAAATTCTCACTAAGAAAAAACGTTTGGATGAACATCAAGAGCTTTTGGTGACTTCAAATATTTTATTGGCAAAAGACACTAACTAGGTGTCTTGGTTGAGCCATCTTGAATTTAAAATTTTCTATGTATGGAAATAGACAATATTTGAAATGATGTAGTGTGTATCATTACAGAAAAAGTGAAAATCAAGCACAATATATTATATATAATATAGTTGGCATTTAGTTGTCATACAGAAAATCCCTGGCCTCAAAACATGTCTTCAATTTATTTTTTAATCTAGAGATTAAAAATAAGCTAGGAATTTAATTAAAAATCAATGTAATTTTTTTCTATCAATAAAATTATTATAATTGTTTAGGGATGACATATTATATGAAAATATTGATTGATTTTCTATGGACAATATTTTGAATGTTTGCTCTGTCCCTCTACTCTTACTTCCATTTCCATAAAAATTTGTTGAAATTCTTATTGATTACAAAATATCACTATATTTTTTAATAAGGGAAGTTACTCTTCAGCTGCAACATAAAATGCTTTGCTTCATGAAGCAAGTTCAGATTCAGAATGAAGCTCATTCATACTTTCGAGGGTGGATTGTGATAATGCAATAAAGGAGGAGAAATTGGCAGATTTATTATTCAGAAAATTAGGGCACAAGAATGATTAATGGAAGTCCTTATGTCCTTTGAAGATAAAACTAAGTTTGCATAGAACCAGATTTATGCAGTTAGATTTGAAAAAAAAAAACTGAATGCTCTTACAAAGACAGATGAATAAAAAAATATACACAACTCAATATTACAATGCCAAAACAGAAATTCTGAAAGTATGTAACTATTTGATTTATTTATTTCAACTATTAAAATATTTAACTATTTTAGTTCTAAAAATTGTTAACTATGTGGTGGCTAAGGCAACTTTAAGAGTGATATTAGAGATCTGGGGGACTTTCTTTCTAAATTGAGAGAATGAATAAAATAATAGATTCCTAAATTGTATTATTTGGGTTGTGCTTTGTATCCAAGAAATGCTCAAAATCAGAAAAAGAGGATTATTTGTATATTCAGGATATAGTCAAGGATGCAGAAGTAATTCCAGATTGTGTGATGGGCATGACAGATGCACAAAAGTTAGACACAGACTTGAAGAATCGCAAAAGCAAGGCATGATGTTGCATCCTGACAATTCAACCGAGAAAGCCAAAATTTAGCTTTTATAGAATGCTTAACAGGCTTTTAGAAAAAAGGATTCAGTGGCACCAGCCAAATCTTCCCTGATTGACTCTACACATCATTCAAATCCTCACTACTGGTCAAAAGGACCAAATGAGCTTGTCCTACATGACAGAAATGATGTGTGATGGGAATCAGAAAGATACCTCTAGGACATGTCTCAACTAACTGTACCAGAAATGAAGCTTCAGCTGTTTATTAAAAGCAAAGATTGCCATTTAATCATTTCCCACAATAATTACCCCCTACAGGAATGGCCTTTGGTCCATTATTTTATTGGCACTTTAAAAAAAAATATTTGTGTGAAATATAAATATGTTTACTCTAATTTATCTTCTTTAGAAGATTTTTTTTTAATTTGTTCTTTTCAGGTATACATGAAAGTAGAATACATTTTCGCAAATTATACACGGAGTATAATTTATTGTATTTAGGATCCCCTCTTGTGATTATACACGATGATTATACACAGTTACTCTGCTCATGTATTCAAATACAGGGCTAGTAAAGTTATGTCTGATGAGTTCAACTGTCTTTCCTATTTGCCTTCCCCTTCCCTACCCTTTGTTTTCCTTTGTTAAATCTACTGGATTTTTTAAGCTTTTAAGCTTCTGCAAACTCCCTTGTTTTGGGTTAGCATTCACAAATCAGAGAGATGCTTCAGCCTTTGGTTTGGGGGGGTTGGCTTATTTCACTTAGCATGATATTCTCTAGTTCCACCCATTCACCTGCAAGTGCCATTATTTCATTCTTCTTTATGGCTGAGTAATCATGCATTGTATATATATATATTACATTTTCTTTATCTATTAATCTGTAGAAGAACACCTAGGTTGTTTCCATAGTTTGGCTATTATAAATGGGGCTGCCATAAATATTTATTTGGCTGTGCCATTCTAGTATGCTGTTTTTAAGTTTTGGGGGGTACAGATCAAGATAAATGGGTCAAATGGTGGTTCCATTCCAAGTTTTCTGAGTATCTCCATGCTGCTTTCAATAGTGTTTGTGCCAACTTGCAATCCCACCAATACTGTATGAGATTACCTTTCTTCCCACATCCTCATCAACATTGTTGTTAACTGTATTCCTTATAATTGCCATTCTGACTGGAGTGAGAAGGAATCTCAGTGTAGTTTTGTTGCGTGTCTCTAATTTCTAGAGATGTTGAATATTTTTTCATAGTTTTTTGACTATTTGTATTTCTTCTTAGGTTAAGGGCCTATTCAGATCCTTTTGGTACCAAAGCAGACATGAAGACCAATGGGATAGAATAGAAGATACAGAGACACACCTGCATCAAAACAGTTATCTCATCTTAGACAAAGGTACCATAAACATATATTGGAGAAAGGATACCTTGTTCAAAAAATGGTGCTGGGAAAACTGGAAATCCATATGTAGTAGAATGAAATTGAATCCCTCTCTCTCACTCTGCACAAAACTCAACTCTAAGTGGATCAAGGACCTAGGCATTAGACCAGAGACCCTGTGCTTACTAGAAGAAAATGTAGGCCCAAATCCACATCATGTCTACTTCGGAATTGACTTTCTCAATAAGACTCCTAAAGCACAAGAAGTAAAATTAAGAATCAATAAATGGGATGTATCAAAAAGCTTCTTCATAGCAAAGAAACAATCAAGAATGTGACCCGAGATCCTACAGAATGGGAGAAAATCTTTACCACCTGTATTTCAGATAAGGCATTAATTTTCTTCACTCTTAAAAATCATTGAATACTACAAAAAAAAGGTTTTTATCTATGAATATTTACCATATTAAAAAGTCTGTCCTATTTCTGTTATGCATTGAGAGCTAGGTCACTCCTCCATTTGGGAGTGAGAGAAGATTGAATCTTGTTTGGGTCAGATATCAGTGACATCTACTTAAAAACCTCTTTTCCTATCATTGGAGAGTAATGGCATAAACAAGGGTAGAGTAGAAAGAAGAGTTCTGGAGAAATCAAAAGTTTCTCACCTGGTGGTGTGGTACACTCCTATAATCCCTGAGACTGGAGGACTCAAGATCTGAGATATGAGGATCACAAGTTTTGGAGTCCAGCCTCAGCACTGTAGTGAGACTGTTTCTCAAACTAATGTGTGTGTGTGTGTGTGTGTGTGTGCGCATTTATATTTGGTAATGTAGCTCTGTGGTAAAACAACCCTGGGTTTGAACCATAGTGCAAGGAGAAACAAAAGTTTTTCTAGTGGTAAATTCATTATTTTGAGAAATACAAATATAATTATTGGGAAAGAATTTGAGAAAGTTTGAAATATTTATTGAATAGGTAGTGTTGGTGCTAGAAAAAAAAACAGTACTGTTTAAAAAAGTATTTTTGTGACCACTCTTGTTATATTTCATACTGTAGGGAGTAACTTTATTGACATGGTTTATAGACTCCTGCAGGGTTCCCCAAATATTTTTGTATGATGCCCAAAGGCAACACTACCAGTGCTGCTGCCAGCACTGTTGCTACCACTACTGACAAGTCACATTTGTTCTCCTTCCACTACTCACCATGGACAGTTAGGAGCCCTCACTATCTTATTCAGTCACAATGACAAGCCTCCTCATTTCTCTTCTACTGGAAAAGAAATGGAGCAGCATGCTCAAGAATACCAGATACTGAGTGTGGAGTATGATTCTTTACATTTTTTCAATGGCATTTATTAAAGGAGTCAATTATTAGTTTTCAAACATTTTATATAGGTTTCAAGTATTTCCTTATTCATGTTTCAACTACTACATTTGGAAAATTTAAAGGGTTTTTGACAAGGTTAAATTGAACAATCTATTTCAATCTTTATATAATTTGAAAACATACATGACTCTTTGTAAATCAATATGATAATGATACTGCACTTATAAGGAATGAGAAAGAAAATAATTACATTTATTTGTTGTTCAGTTACCTAATGGTGGCCCTGGATGAAAGTCTTAATTTTCCTCATCTTTTAAAAGGCAATATCTATACCTAATTTTGGAAGTATTATAAGAATTAAATGAGTATGTAAAGGGCTTAATGGAAGATACTATTTAATACAATATATTCATATCAATATAAATGGCAAAAATAGCAATATTAGTGGAAGGATACTAGTGATAGAAAGTGTAATATCATAATACAAAAATGAATAGTTAACTATTGTTTAGAAAAAGTATCAAAGGCATGAAAGAATTCACATACACATGATTCAATCTGATATTTGCATATTCTCTCTCTCTTTGCTTTCTTACTTTCTCCTTCCATGTCTACTGTGTGTCATAAATGCTAAAGGTAAATTACTTACATTTAAAGAATTTTAAATTAATATATGCATTTAAAATTAATATAAATAACTCATAGTTAGAAATGATCTTTTTCTTACAGTATTTCAACTTAAAAACACTTGAAATATTGTGCCTTTCCTTTCATAGTCTTGTTTTCAGTCTTCTCTTCATTTTCAAGTCCGTTAAATCTCCTAAGATACACAGGAACTTTAACTTCATAATCCTTTAAATGTTGCATACTCGACTTTTAATATTGACTTTTACAAATATAACTTTGTTTTCATTTTACTTAAATCTGAGGAAACAACTCTTTGTGCTATTTTTAGGATGATTTCTGATGATGAAATTTCATCATAAAATTATCTGAATATCTTCTTATTCACAATAACTATTTTCTTTCATCAAATTTTGATCACAAAATTTATTTTCAGAAGAAAAATGATTGCTTTGGAAAATAAAGAATATATAGATTGTAAAAGACAATCTTTTGGGCTGGGGTTTTGGCTCAACTGTGGAATGCTCACCTGGCATGTGCAAGGCCTTGGGTTCCATTCTCAAACCACATTTAAATAAATAAATAAAGGTATTATGTCCAACTATAACTAAAAAAAAAAGATAATTTTTTCCAATTACCAGTAATTAGGAACATCTGTGTACTCATCTGCTAACATTGGTTTTCCACTATGTTCAGTCACACAGTACATCATGTGCATCATGTTCTTAGACTGTTTAACTTAATAGTGTAATTAAAAATGGGAATAAAAACTGCACCTTAATGTATTTTCCCTATCTTTTTGTTATCTGCATTTCAAGGTTTCTAATGTTCATTTCAGTTTGTCTGTAATACACACACACACACACACACACACACATTTAGTATGTATGCTGTTTTGTATTTTTTCCTTTTTCTTTTTAGTTTTACGTGACAGTAGAGTGTATTTTGACATATTATACACACATAGAGTTTAAATTATTCTAATTATGATCCCATTCTTATGGTTGTACCTAATGTGGAGTTTCAATTCAAATTTAATTTTAATTTATTTAAAATAAATTTCTAAAAGTAGAAATTATTAGAATATGTTGATGGAGTTTTTGAAGATTTTGATGTATATAGTCAAAATCTTCAGAAAAATATTTGCAATTCCACTTGTATTAGCATTTTCTAACTTTATAGATGATTTATCCTGGGCCAAGTTGTCTTTCTTCCACTATTAATAATTAAACAAATAAGATAAAATTCTGAGGTAATAAGAATTTGGACTAGAAACTGAAAAAAAAAAAAAAACTGCCTGAAATTTACTTCTGATTTGTTTGATTTCTTTAAACCTTTGTAGATAGGATCAGAATAATAAAACCCTGCTTCAGAGAAAGCAGGATATGACTGAGAGGTAGTCTTAGAGAATGTGGCAAAACAGTTCCAGGCCCTTCTAAATAGAGTCCACCGAACTAGATCATTTCTTCATGGCCTGATTGTTGACTGTCAGTCTTGTTTAATGAGAGATGTATGCATATGAGATGGGATGTGCATGCCCATGCTCCCAAAATTGAATAACCATATCTGATAATTATTGCCTTACAATATATAAAAATACTCTGCATTTCAAATTATGACTTAGTAGGCTCTCAGAACCTAATTAGGTTTTGCATTTAATTATGGCATCCCATCCTTTCCTTGTGCTTGCTTCTTCACAGGAAGTCAAGCCAAGTCCTATTATGTGTTAGAAAACCTCCATTCAATCATTATATGTTCAAAAATTGGTTTTATATTAATGTGAAGATTATAAACCACGGTTTTACTTTGTATTAGTGGGGAAATAATTATATGAATATAATTTCATTCTAAGACCAGAAACAATAATATTTTAGTGCTTTGTTGTTAATCCATGAAATCATCCTGAATGATACAACTTACAAAAATGGAGAGGTGCATAGTGGATCATAGAGTATTTATAATATTATCCACTATTGTCTTAATTTCTGTGTCCTCTATAGTTCTTACGTTGAAATCCTAAACCCCTGATATGATGGCTTCAGAGGGTGGAGATTTTAGGATTTGACTAGATCACAAAGGCACTGTCCTCATGAGCAGGACATTAGAGACTTTGTAGATCTTCCTTGCTCCTTCCACCGCTGTGGACACAGCAGAAAGACATGATCTATGAGGAAGTGGGCTCTGACCAGAGGCTCAATCTCTTAGCACCTTAGTTTCAGATTTCCAGCCTCCAAAAGTGTGAAAAATATCAAAAAAATTCTGTTTTTGATAAATAGTACATTTTTTGTTAAAGCAATCTGAGTGGACAAACACATAATTTTAATAAAATTACATGAAATATGAAATCAAGATCCTTAAATCATTTCTAAAATTCCTACAGGTGTGTATTTTCTAATGAATTTTAATGCTTAATAGCACCTTTGAATGATGCATAGTTTCTTGCCCCAGTTTACAAGAGCACTGCTAATTAAGACTTCCCTGGCTCTCTTGAATATCACATAAGGAAGAGGATCTATTTTTATTTTAATTTATGAGTACCTTGTTTCTCATAATTCAAAACAGAATTAAATCAAAATAACTTATGAAATAATAATGGCAAATCCTACATGAGTAATTGATTCCAATTAAAGTAATTAATATGAACATGATATACTCATTACATGTTTTAATCTCTCACTAGTATGATCACTCGTTATACTCATAAAACATCAAATATTAAAACATATAAAGTTTCTGTACCATGTGATTTCTGCAAAGTTTCAATTACTCTTCCATATATGATTTTTAGCTTGTATTTCTGTGATATTGGGGATTGAACTCAGGGCTTCACACATGCTGTGCAAATACCTTACCACTGTGCTGTATCACCAGCCCTTATACACAGCTTCCCCAACCCCACATTTTTAAAATTAGTGCATTATAGTTGTACACAATGATGGGATTTGTCATTACATATTCATGCATTCACAAAATAACAAGATAATTTGGCCAATGTCACTCCCCAACACTTCCCTTCTTCCTCCTCACCTTCCACCCCTTGGTCCATTTCCTCTACTGATCTCCCTTTGATTTTCATGAGGTTTGCCTCCAACCTTCTTTTCCATTTTTATTTCTAGCTTCCACATATGGGAGAAAGCATGAGACCTTTGACCTTCTGAGTTTAACTTATCTATTTAACATGATGGTGTCTAGTTCCATCCATTTTCATGCAAATAACATGCTTTCATTTTTTTATGGCTGAATAAAACTTCATTTTGCATATATACAATATTTTCTTTATCCATTCATTGATGATTGCCACCTACAGTGGTTCCACAGTTTGGTAGTCATCAAGAATACAAATAATAATAAATGCCAGAGAGGATGTGGAGAAAAAGAATACTTTCACACTGTTGGTGGGACTGTAAATTAGTACAACCACTCTGGTAATCAATATGAAAATTCCTCAGAAAACGAAGTATGGAACCACTGTACATAACTTCTTTGAACATAATTTTAATACTTAAAAACTTCAGCAGAATTTATTCCAATGGGAACATTACTGAATCATTGGATATATTTACTTAAGAGCATTTTTCATATTAATAACTCTTTAAAAATGAAAAGAATTTCTGATTTGTTTCAGAGCTAAGTGAAATTAATTACAGGACAATATGCAATTATGTATAATCATTCATTCCTTCATTCATTCACTCATTCAGTTTCTATTAAATCCCTTCTGAGCATGGTCCACTGTGCTAGAAGCCTAGGATGCATACAATTGAATAAAGCCTTATTCCTGTTTTCAAGTTATACAGTGAACAATGGTACAAACTATTCCCAAGTCCCAACTTAATACAGTCCATTCAGAGTCTGAATGTTGATTGTCAACCACATATTTTGTGAGAAAAGTATGCATGAATTAAGGTATACCTGCCTCGGTTCCTAAAGCTGAGCCAGAATATCTGTAATTCACTGTATAGTCCAGTTGGGAATGTACAAATTTAGTCCAATGCTAATTCACATTCCTTGCAGAGAGTAAAAGTTAAGAAATATTTTAAAGAATTACAAGGATGAGTCACTACCTGAGAATCTAACGTATTAGAGACACAAAATTTGAACTATATTTTGAAAATCAAAGAGGAGAGCAATCCTGTAGACAGAAATGTAGTTAAGCAGCTCTGGCCTAAATTTATTCACATGGATTTGGTCCGCTGAATGATGGTTTGTTTTACAAATTATTGCTTATATGAGACAGACCAACATGTCCCTAGTGCCCTCCTGAACAGGATACCTGCCTTGACATAAGTATCTATAATGGGAAAGAAAACATTATTCTTTGCATTAATAATCCCTTGTAATTCTCTAAGTTTTTATATAAAATTAATATTGAATTTTTATTAGCTCATACTAACTTTGTAAGTCCCTGGGAGAGGCAAGGCAATCTTAGATAACCCTGTGAAACAGGGAAGGCCAATTTTGAAGACGTGAAAACTGTGTTCATGAGACGCCTAAATCTAAATAATTCCTGAGTACAGGCTTGGGAATTCATTCCAGGCATTTCAACCCCTAGTTTAATTTCATCTTTTACTATACCACACTGCCTCTCTTGAATAGGTTTAGCATTTGGTTACTATGTTCTGTTATTAAAGCTGCTCACCACCCATCTTTTATATGAGGTAGAAAATAGGTTTAAGCCTCTCCAGGGGAGCTCTTAACCTGAAAAGAAGGGGAATGCATCACAGGTGAAAGACAGCAGAGCAATGTGACCTGCTGCTAATTTGCAGCAGTATTCATTTGGGTGGGATTTGACATTTCTGGGTAGATGTATATTTGTGATTGATATTTCATTCTTTAAAGCACAGCCTTTAAAACAGCTGTGAAATGTCAAGTTATTAATTTACACATTGCAAAATGTAGTGTTAGGAAACCAATTTACATCTTTCCAAATTCAACCCCAGGGATACCAGGCTTTTGAGATCAGCACATCATGAAGAAGATTATCCCAATCAGCATAACTCTAAAAATTGCTGCTCAACTTTCAGCTCTGCATAGAGTCAAATGGGATGAGAAAGGTGGTATTTTGCAAAGTGAGACGGGGAACATTTTTCCTCTCATCTATATTTTGCTTTGGGTTTATTTTATATCAATATGGTGGGGCATATGGGACTGACAAATCAATGAAACCCTGATTACAATGTTAAATTATTTATTCAAAGGAGAGTTATATTTTAAATTATATGTAAAACCTATTTTACAGGTTTTTCTCCCCTAAAATGTAGTCATTGTTTTTTCTCTCTTTTTTTTTTCTACACAGTTGATAAACACATATAACCATTAAAACAGGTAATATTATTAAATCATTTCTCAGGCATTCATTCAAGGTTACAAGAAATACTTTCATAGCAATGTTTTTGAGAGAAAATTAACAATTGGATATACAAATTCCAATGGAAATAATACTTGGAAAAATTATAATAGAGTAGCAGAGGTCCTGTTAACATTGAGAATATGAAGGAGGACCCAGTCATTGTCTTGACCCATTTTGTTCCTTTGACCTGCTCTTCCTCAGACTCATTTCTACTCCCTAGCTTTTCCTAAATTCCAGGAACAGGGAGCCACCAGCAATGCCACAGAAATAATAATAATTAATCAGAACAAGGTTTGATCAGACTGCTTGTCTATGCCTGCTTCTTGCTCCCTCTGCTACTACTTCCCATATATTATCCTGGATCCACTGTTAATAACTCAAAGGCACTTTTCTTAGGAGTTTGCTAAAATTGCTACCTTCCTAGTATGGTCCCACTGGAATTAAACTCCTTTTGTGTTTCACCACCACTCTGATAGACTCTTTAGGCAGTGGGTGGCCAGAGTCTGGTCTGTTTGGACCCACAGAGCTGGGCCATTCTGTTTCAGGCCTCTGTTCAGGTGTCTAGTAACAAATTAACTTGGTTTTAAAGAAATTTTACCTGCTCAACTCCTTTGTAATTTTCACTTTTAGGGGTTTTTATTAACTGGGGCATTAACTTTATATAAAACAATATTTAAATGTGTTTTAAAACTTTGTCAATGTAGAAAATATAATACTATAATACAGAAAGTGATTCTCTATTTCTTAAAGTTCTTGTTTAATATAAGCCTGACTCTTTCACATTTTAATATAAGAAAGCAAACTGTTCCAAAAATATGGACATCATGAAAATACATTATTTGCTCCTAAAAAGAAAGGGAATGCATCCCAGGTGAAAGACAGCAGAGGGCAATTTGAATCTCTATGGGAAAATAAAATGTTTTAATAAAATTAAAAGTATAAAAATATTTAATCTGCACTACCTAAATGATCATAAAAATTATTTTAAGTGTTGAACTTATTAAAATGATAATAAGGCAATATAACATAAGAAAAATATTACTATTTTTTTCTGGATGCCTTAATTATGGTGCATAAGTTGGATCGATTAAAGGCTATATGTGTTTGTCATAACAATTAATTTTCAAATCTGTTTTTTAATCATTGTCTTTATATTTCTTTGAAATCTACAATAAATTTATAAAGCAATTACAGTTTAATACACTGACAATTGTTTGAAGGCAAATAATTAAAAAATTTAAATTACCAAATGAATATAGTTCTCAAAATCAGAGTTAGATTGACATTCCCCACTTGTCCCTCTCAGACATGCCCCCGTCATTATTTATCGTAGATTTACCCATGATGTTCTAAAGATATATAAAATATCAATACCTGATATAATTTGCAAAAATTTTTGACAAAAGCTGGTAGAAAATATCCTATCAATTAGCTAATGAATATACTTTTATGTTACAGGATATTTATTAATTGGTAAAGTCATAGAATCATTAGGTAAAATCTTTATCAAAATGAGTGATTTTAAAATATCTATCTTTTTATTTGAAAAATAATATAATTGGTTAAAGTTACATTCACTGAGTATTTAACAAATGCCAGCTACCTTAACCAAGTTGCATATTCTTTAGTTGTCTGCAAATTCTTAATTCAACTATGTGTTAACTGTTATTTTATTGATTCTACAGAAATAAAATGCTTAGGCAGGCATCATTATTTTTATAATGTTTCAATTACAAAAAATGGAAAACTAGCATTGAAACTAATCTGTCTGGCTATATACTCAAATAGAAAATCAGAAACCCCATGCCCCTTCACACTCATATATATGAAAGAGTTTCCCCATTGTTGAGGGGTGAAATGTTCACTTTTGCATCACTTACAAATATTACTGTTTTGTTCAGTTGTGATAATTTCCCTTACTCCCAGCTTTAAAAACAAATCTACAAAAACAATGCAATTTAGTATACACTCTTGTTCTAATTATACCTGTAGTTGAATCCAGCAAGCCACCAACTATACCACATTGACATTGGCTGTGTCAAGCAGTTGATAAAACAGTAGAGCTAACAGGCAGATGCAGTACATGTTTTGTGTATTTTTGCCACAGGGATTTGTAAACAAAAGAAAATAATTCAAATAATTCTAGGAAAATGTTGATGCTCAAGTTGGAGGCTTGGATTAACTAAAATAATACATTTATTCCAATATTTCCCATTTTCTCACACAGGATTTTTGCAGAAAAACAAAAAAATGTTTTTTCATAAATGACAAGTAATATAGAAACATGAAGAAATAGATAATATGGAGGAAGTTATTAGTAAAATAAAATAGTCATCTTCTCAGCAATAACCATTCAATGTATTGCATAAGTTCGACAATCCTACGTTTCCAAAACATCATTCACTTTATGATAATGCACAGATAAGCTAATATTGATTATAAGCAAAACTTGGGGCTGGACTCCTAAGACATGAACCCTTGATGAACACAATTAAACAAAATCCAAACCATAAAGACTAGGAAGAATTCTCTACCTAATTTTTGCTGCCACAATTCAATAGATTTCAAATGCCATTTATAATTTTTAAAATTATTTTCAAAGTAGAAATTTCTTTGTGATATTTAGTTTTCTCTGTCAAATAACACAGAAATTAATCTACATTAATGTAGACAATCAAACAATTGTGAAATCATAGAAGGATGAAAATGAACTTTAGGAATTTCTTTGTAAATCTGTCAACATTTAGGATTTTCTATTTTTTTTTTAGAGAGATTTTTTAATATTTATTTTTTTTAGTTTTTGTCGGACACAACAACATCTTTGTTTGTATGTGGTGCTGAGGATCGAACCCGGGCCGCACGCATGCCAGGCGAGTGCGCTACCGCTTGAGCCACATCCCCAGCCCGGATTTTCTAAAATATTATGTGAAATAATATAAATTTCTTTAAAAATTCTATGAATACTTTAGCAACCCCTGTTATTTGACAAAAATAGCAACTATATGGTCCTAGATAATTTTTAAATAATGTCAGATATTTTTTGATGAGTTAAGGCATAAACTTAAGATAAAATTTTCTACAGGCACTGCAGAAAAGAATTAATTACCATTGGGTAAACTAAAGTTTATGAATTTACTGATCATTGAATTATGTGTAGGGGTGTGTTTGTGTGTGTGTGTGTGTGTGTGTGTGTGTGTGCACATGCACATGCATTAGCTGGCATGTACTGACATGGAGAGTTTTTCCCTGTCACAGCAATTATTACTAAAACACATAGTTTAAAAAATAATTTTAAATGAAAGATACTCTTGAATGGATAGAAACTAACATTTTTAGATAATTATCCTATGCAATATTTATTGCTAAAGTTACTATTTAAATTAAACCTCATAGAAACTTGACATAAATGAAACTGATTTCAAGATAGGAAACTTTATGCTCTAGAGATCACACACCACATAGATTAGCTAAAATTTGAACTGAGTTCTTAATTAGGAAGCATGTTGCTTTTATTACATCACCCTGGTAACCTAATTAAAAAACTGAAATTTACATGAGCAACAACATACATAGCATGAAATACTCTAGTGTTAAATTTGAAAATTCCAGCATTTCAAATTTCAGTCTTTTAAGGTACTAGCTTATGGAATAGATTAAATTGGGTATGTATGAAGAAATATGATACACAAATTTGAGGATTTTAAAATTATTTCATCTAATAAACTAAATTATTGTATTTACAGATAATGATTTTTTATCTGTAAAATTAAATTTAAGCTATTTAATGCAGTGCTAATGAAATTTCTAGAGCGCCACCACCACTCCCCTACCGACATCTGAGAAAGGTGACATCTTGGGGAAAAATAATTTACCTACTAATTACTGTAAACTTTTATTAGAATATAAAATGAAGCCAAATATATGTAGTAGAGGAATAATGCATATAGAAAGAGAATTGAGAGGCACTCATGAGAAGGGGCATCTGTTCTATGTTTGTTTGAATCCTTGTACACCTGATGAAAGGGTCCAAAACTATACCTGCCCCACTCGGATGTGCTATGTAAGAGAGACAAAGTAAAGCTTTTAAGTATTGCCTGTGTAACTACCTGATTACCTGTATCTGTTATGTCCACACACTGATTATCGGAATTATCAATACAACTTTATAGATGATTTATAAATTTTTTTTTCACAGCATGGATGACTCACTTGTGCCATTTTTCTTATATATAAATGTTTTACCCTTCACTATGTTGACTTTTCAAAAGCAGTGATTATTTTACAGACATCTTTGAGTTTTTAGCTCCATCATTACGCTTATGTAATATACCTCTTATTTATTTTACTAAATATTAGTTGGGTGATTTAATGGACCCAAATATTATGTAGGATGTTCTTTTAAAAAATAATTCACAAAATAAACTCACAATGACAAACATTTGAAATAAAGAAGACTTCTATAGCCAGACTATGGTTTATTTGTTTGCTTGATTTATATACCCAGCACATAGATTTGTTTTATAATAAAACAATACACTCACATCTTCGCTTAATTTTCTTTTGTAAGTAATGTCTCAGGGGAAATGTGTTGGTAGTGCTAACAGTGCTTGACTTTCCTTAAAGTGAAAGTATCATCTCAATTTTTAATGTATTGACAGTAGTATATCATGTAATCTGATTATATGAAAGAGAAGCAAGAAATCAATTCATAAACCATATACACATATAGAAGAATTTGAATATATGATTCTCAATTATTATTTTGAGAAGAGCATGAATAACATTAGGAAATATAGGATACATAATTATTGAGCTATACTTATTTCTATGCTAAACTAATGCAAATATTGGTTCAATAAATATATTTTAAATTCCTATCTTTATTTTTCTATTGATTGTTAACACTACACTATCAATTAGAAACATAACTGATTCTTTTTTTTTCTTTCTCTCTTTGTTTTGGAGTATAAAACAAATGACACAAATGTTTTAAGTTTTAAAATCACCATCTCCTAAAAAGTAATATATTCAGAATATATTTTCCAAAGCATTTATGGTTAACTTTGTTGCATAGAAAAAATATGTTTTTGTTAATAAATAGAAACAGAAGGCCCAAGACTTATGATATTTGCTTCTATAACCTCATAGGAAGGCATAATATTTAAAGTAAGACATTTAAGTTAATATAGGTATGTCTATGAGGTAGAAAATCTTATTTTTTAAGAGAAAAGTTTTTGCTGTGTTACCCATCTATGCTGGACTCAAAGGATTCTCCTGTTTCAGTCTCCTGACCAGCAGGCCTATGCCAGTACACCCAGCTAAATTATTAATTCTTCACAATCCATTGCTATGTCAAATTTCTTCATAATGTTTGACATATATTTTCATACCTAACAAAAGTTAAAAGTAATAACTCAAATATATGGAGGTGTATACTAGTTTTGATGTTCAAAGCTATTTTCATTTTGGAAAACATTAGTTACAGTTGATACAATGAAAATCTGGAAAGTTTTCTAGGTATAAACATGAAGATGATTTATAGTTTACTGTAGATTTTTAACAGGCAAGAATAATTTGTAAAAAATTCTTTTCAAGAATGTATATTTAGGGCACGTAACTTTTAAAATATTCATTTTATCACTGGTTTTATTGCAGAAGCCACCTTCATAATACTTACATGTCATGACCAATAAATGCTACAGGACAAAACAGAGGTCACAGAGGGTACTTATCATCTTGGTTTTCTTTTTCTGGGAATAATAGATATCATGTTAATGATACTCAAATCTGGGGAGAGAGATTAAATTTTAGCATAAAATTAATATTTAATAGATATATTTTTCTGGTGATATTATTCCAGATCTAGAATCATGGTTTGTAACTAGTTAAGTTACAATTTGATAAGTTAAAGATTGCAGAGAGAATATTGTTTCTTATTAAGCAAATATTGTGTATCCAATACCTTTACCCGAAAAAGTTTTGTGAAGTCCATTTCTAGTTATACATAGTAGGGATCTTTGTGTCTTATGTATGAGTGTGAATGAGAAGTGTAAGTACATTTGAACTATGAATCATTGGTTAAATTCTGGGCCTCTTAGTATTTCTACTTGCAAGTCAGTCTGTTACACAGTGCAATATCATGGAAATAAATCTGTAAGTCAGAGACAAAATTTCTGTCAATCACAAGTTTTGAAACCATAGCTAAAAATTTTATATACATTGTATATATTGTGCAACAAACCTTTCCTCCTGTTTTCCTCCTTCATCTCTGACACAGTAAGATATTTTATACTTACATACATATACGTTTTATTATTTATGAGGAAATAATGACAAATATATGAAATGATGTTGAGGAATGGAATATATAGATGATATTAGAAAAAATCATTCTTTTGAAATGTGAAAGTATTAAATATTAATAAAATGCCTTGTGGTTATTTTTCTTTACATTCCTGAAAGTTTCTAATAAATCACAACACTTATTTTCTTTTATTATTCTGCTGCAGTTAATTTTCCAAAAAAAATCTTTAATAATTTCACATATATTTTTGTATTTGAAATTGCAATATGAACTTTGTGCTATTTTGTTCTTCTTTGCTACTTAAGTTATTCATTTTATAATTAGTATTCTATGCTTTTTAAACAAGTTGGTGAATAATTTTCAACTTTTCAGTGGTTTGATAAAATTTACATAATATAACTATTACTGATGTCTTTTTAAAGACATATCTAGACAGTCTTTGAATTCAAACATAATATTAATTTAAAATTCAATGTTTCACCAATTTTTTTAATTTATATTCTTCAATGATACATCAGTCCAATATAGATTTTCAAATGCTTTAGTTATGCTTTGGTATATATGTTATGGACATTCATAAAGTTACAGGAAGAAAGAATGGAGGAAAAATAAAAATCCTTACTAATTGCTGGTTGAAATGCAAAATAGTACAAGCACTTTGAATGAAAGTTTGTCAAATTTTTTAGAAAACTAAACAGTTTTACTGTAATATCAGTAATCCTGCTCCTAAGTAAATACCCAATGGGTCTGAAAATGTGTATGCATGTAAAATCAGGCATGTGGATATTTATAGCAGCTCTGTTTATAATCACCAACAACCAGAACCAGCCAAGATGTTCTTCAATAGACATAAAGATAAAGGAATGGCACATCCATACAAAGGGATACTATTTAGAAATAAAAGGGATTAAGCTATTAAGTCACAGTAAAAAATGATGAATCTTAAATGTATATAGCTAAATGAAAAAAATAAGGCATAAAAGACTGTATGTTATGTGATTTCATTTGTGTGATATCCTGGAAAATACAAAAATACAGAGATGGCAAAAGATAGCAGTTGTTGTAAAAGTTTGTTTTATTTTTGTTGTTGTTAATTTGTTGTTTTATTTTTTATTTTGATGGTATAGGAGGCTTTGAACATGTGAGATCAGGGAAATTATAAGCTACTGGAAATATTTTAATATATGATCCCTTTGTCTAATCCACTGAACTTTATTATTCACTGCCTCTTATTGTGATTTAACTTCAACATATCAGGGAAAACATTAAATCTATGTTTATAGTAGCATCATTCAAATAGCTAAGCTATGGGGGTCAATCTAGGTGCCCTTTAACAGAATAATGAAAAAAGAAAATGTGGTGTATATACACAATGGAGTATTACTTAGCCATAAAGAACATTATAACATTTGCTGGTAAAAGGATGGAATTGGAGACTATCATGGTAAGTGAAATAAGACAATGCCCCCTCATTAAATAAAAGGTCAAAATGGAAGATTCTAAGGCTTGCCAAAGAATATATGAATGTATGGCATTTTGTAATACCAGACATTAAGTACCAGATTTTAAGGCAGCTCCAAAATCCACAGGAATGTTAAGGGACTTAGGCACCAATCAAAAGAACTCTCAACAAATCAAATAATGTAGTGGTGGATAAAATAAGTATAAAAATAAAAATATAAAATAAATAACCATAAATCTATACTGATTAGATAAATTATAGGATAAATATATAAGTGATAGAAAAATAGATGTAGTTCCAAAGATAAAGAATCCCAAATAATTTATGTAAATAATCCCTTCTCAAGGAGGTACACTCATATACATGAAAGAATTTCCCCATTGTTGAGGGGTGAAATGTTCACTTTTGAATCACTTACAAATATTATTATTTTGTTCAGTTGTGGTAATTTCCCTTACTCCCAGGTTTTAAAAACAAATCTACAAAAATAATGCAATTTAGTATACTCTCTGGTTCTACTTATACCTGTAACTGAATCCAGTGAACCACCAACTATTCCACATTGACATTGGCTGTGTCACGCAGCTGATAAAACAGTATTTTTTACTGCTGTTTAAAAGGTATGAACTGCACTTCTTTCTAAAGAGTGTCATATGACCAGGGATAAAACTATAAATGTGTACCTTTACAGGTGAGAAACAGCAGGACCTCAACCAGATGGTCAAGTTTAGCAGCACAATCTTAAGTCACACAGGTATTGGGTACTCCTGGGAATTTGATGAGAAGGACAGTTTTGCCTCTCATCTTCCTCCAGGAAACAGGTGGTAGAAACAGGTGCCAAACAGATAAGACCTACCAAGTGAAGAATGTGTTATAAAATGCCTAACCAGCACTCCGCAAAACGCTCAAGTTCATGAAAACCAAAGAAGTGGTCACAGCCAAGAGAATCCTAATTGACTAAGTTCAGTGTGATAGCTTGCACAAACAGCTGAACAGAAAGTGAAGAACAAAGTGGAGTCTGAACAGAAAGGGGATCTTTAGTTAATGATAAAGTGTAACTATCTGATCATTAATGGTGACAGTTATGCCGTATTAATGTATGATACTTAGGGGAAAAAAAGGAAAGCTGTACAGTGTCCATGGGAACTCTCTGTGCCACCTTGGTTAGATGTACTACATTAATAGATTTATGTTCTGGACTTTCTTTAGATTTCAGATGTTTATTTTAATTTTTTTCAGAGCATATACTCATGCACAAGCAATATCTAAGTATCTATTGATCTATCTAGAGAGATTATTTTATAGCATGAAGATTTCACAATGTTAATGAAAATATAATGCAAATTATCTCCTTAAATAAAGTCATCAGTTTAGGCAGAAGATATTATAACTAGGTGAGAAAATGAAGATTAATTATCTTATGGTATTATGATTTAAATTATAAAATCAAAAGAAAATATTGTCTCATCAATAAAGATATATATCTATGATGTAGTACTATTATTATGCATATTTGATTGAATGGATAAAACTTTTTCCACTACTCAAATGGAAATTTTAGTTTGAAACCTGAATGAAAAAATTTTCCTGAAATCATAAGTTTTTAACACACTAGAGATAATAAACATGTTTTGGATGTGCAATTTCTCTTGACAGCAAATTGGAATACTTAAGATTTTGTGCAAGCTAATTGCACCCTCATTTAGTTTAATGAACATTTTCAGTGGCAATATTATGATTCCTGTTTCTGTGGGAAGTAGCAGCTTGATACTTAGGAAGTGTTAAGTTGTTCTGTGCAAGACGTGGCTACTTTGGGAATTTCTGAAAAGTAATTAGCATAGTCTTTCATGGCCTGTTATTTCTTACAGAAATCTATTCTTTTATTGAGAACACACAAGTAATGCTAGGAATAATTAAGGAAGTTCTCCATATGGGCATCTCTGTTCTAGAGAAAAATTGTTCTTGAACGTATCAGCCTTGATTATTTTTCTTTACTACAATGATTCCCTTTGGAAATGATCATCAACTAGCTGCATGACCACTTCAAGGGAAGAAGAAAGGCAGAACTTCTTTTCTAAAACTGTTTAAATATTTTCTGTCACTTTGTTTTTAGATGTCTATTTGTAAGCACATCTGATACCATGTAAGTGAATTATTATTAATAGGATTAATAGGATATTCAAATATTTGTTTTACTTTCTCAGTTTGGACCCAATTGAGTGACAGATGCATTCATTAAAATGTCATCAGATATATTATTACAAGGATATTGGTTACCATGGTTACACTTATCCTAAAAACAGTCTGGTCTGAAAAAGGATAACAAGCCCCAAATTACCTGACACAACTGATGTCTATACATCTTTCACCTGGGAGCAACTGGCCCTGTAAGGAGTCAATGTGTAGCCCCGTCTTCTCCACATAGTGTGAATCATGAACTATGCATTCTCCTTCTATCACCGAGTTCAATGAATCATGGGTCTAGAACTATCCTTGTTCCACTAAATGATAAATATATCTTCTCTCCTCATCTGTGAATTCCATATCAGTGGATTCAACCAATTATGGACAGAAAACATTTGAGAAATTATTAGCAAGCATACTCAATATATGTGGACTAGTTTCTTGTCATTTTTCCCCAAACTATATTGACTGTTTGCAATAAGAATTCACTTTGTATTAGGTATTTCAAGCAATCCAGAGATGATTCACAGTGTAATGTGAACAGCTTATATTCAAATACTACAGCACTTTATGTAAGGGCACTTGAGCATCTGCAGATTTGATGTACAAGGGTATCCTTGCACCAGTGGCCCAACCAATACTGAGGGATAAATGAATATGCACTGTTTTCAAATGTATATTCAAACATACACTAGCAATAAAACCATAAAATAAACTAAAGGAATATGTGCTTTTTATTTTTAAAAAGTAATGGACAGCAAGTATTAAGCGGTAGAGGAGATACGGTGGAAACATTGTCATCATATAGAAAGCTCGAATTTTATAATTGATGATATTAAACTTTTTTATGTGGGACTCTGGGTTTTTTTATATATCAAAAGCACATTGATTCGAAATTGGGAAATACATATAATTTTGATTGATAAAGACCACATATGATGTATTTGATACAGTGAACATTCTCAGGTACACATGTCAAGAGAATTTTCTCCAGTAGTTTTAGGAAAAGGTGCCTCTTCCATACATAAGCAGCAAAATCTGCAAAGACTTTGTCACTTGTAAAGATTATTTACTTATATTTTTATATTAAAAGTAAAGAGATTTTAGGGCAATAAAATTCTTCTTCACTTCCTTTAATTACCCACACCCAGTGACTCTTGAAAAAATATGTTCTTTATCTCTCTACTTATAAATTGAAAATTCCTCATATCAGCATAATCTGTGGTTTTATCAAGTCTAATAAGGATTTAACAGATAGTTTGCTCATTGCCCTTTCTAATTTTTATTTTAATTGTATAGAATATTCCCCAGATCAATTTGTATCACAGATAAAAATAAAAGAAAAAATTTGTAGTGGGAAGAGATCTTTTGTTTGGATTTTACATAAAATTTTAAAATCATGGAATAGGTATAAAATTCATATTGGACTTCCTGGGGTCAAGTGAATGAGAACAGAAAAAAATACAAAAATTAATTACCAGGAAACTATGATGTCTAGATGTCCTATTTCAGACACTAAATCAATATGTAAGTAAATAAATAAATAAGATATATATCTTTGTTTATTTCTAGCCATTATTGCAAACCATCAAGAAAGAAGAAGTTTGGTGAGATTTACATATCGTTTTGGATTACTATAGTACATTCTATGACATAAAATTCACCATTTTATTTTGTGACAAAAGTTCTTGTTCATAAAAGTAGAAAGCTATCAAAAAGATCTCTTCCAGAGTACAAAGATTCATTTACAAATCAAAGTGAATATGAAAGAATGCAAATCCCACCCAAAGCATCACAAAATTAATACTTTCTACATAAAATAATCTTAATGTGATTTATAAGTACATTTTTGCTTAAGCTCCTTCACAGCTTGAAATGAAATACAAATTATTTTTTTTAAAAGAAACAAAGATATCTTTTTCCTAAGACCTTAAATTTCTTCTAATTCTTTGAATGAATCCTGGTAGAATTAGCAGTTATAACATCGCTCATGTTAAATGGTAAATTTTTTGATGTCAGTGTAGATAACTTTTGCTGTTCCTAAATTGTATGATATTTAATAGTATTAAAGTATAAACTTTATTTGTAAACTCAGCTACAACTTATCCATATAATCTGAAAAATAATAGTTCCATGACAATAGGGACATAATAAAAGCTAATATTTGTCTAGCAATGTTAATAATATTCACCTTATTGTAATATATTATTTTTATAAATTGTATATAGACATTAAAGTTAGTAAGAGAAGTTTTTCTTTAATATCCCTATTAAATTCAGGGGCTTTGCTCATCCACTGTATGAAAGATTTTGACATGGCACAAAGTCATATCCAAAGTTTTCTAATACACAAATATTCCAGTCTCCCAATCAGGACTTGTACTCTTCACACTTAAGTTTGACTAACACCATCATGTTATACATATTCCTTTGTGGTTAGTTACTTTTGCTGAAAAAAGTATTTTATTGCTACTGTAAACAATATTTTTAAAAATTCTATTTTTGATTATTGCTGCTATGTAAAAATATAAATGATTTTTGTATCACGATCTCATATTCTGCAATTTTGGTGTTGTCAAATATTGGCTCTATAAGAATTTTCATTTTACAACTCCATTTGTTTGCTTTTTAGAAATTCCTTGAATCTCTACATAGATGATTATATTTTTTGCAAATAGTTATTTTTTGAGGTAATGTTACATTTTAATCTATTTTTGTGACAATTTTTTCTTTCCAAAACTGTCAGAACAATGTTAAATAGATAATGCCTTACTCCTGATCTGAGATGGAAAATGCTAAGTCTTTTCACTATTCAGCGTGCTGTATGATATTCTTTGTCAGGCTGAGGAAGTTGCTTCTATTCCTACTTCGTGAGTAACTTTATTAGAAAAGCACAAGGAGCTATTAAAAAATTAATCAAATATTACTGGAGACATGAGCTAGGATTAAGGTCATCATGAATTATAATAACTAACTAACAATGGAAAAATTTAGGACATGAAATTGAAACCAGTATATATGTAGTCTTATACCATATACTTAAAATATCTAAAATCATTAGACATTTACAATTCATATTCAAAATGATATTAGATATAGTAAGTAAAGATCATCTTCTCTCTACCTGAAATATGCAAAAATATTAATTCAATTTAGTAAAAATTTGTAACTATGCAAACAAAAATTATTTTCTTTCCTTGCAATGAGATGATTCTGATAATTGTTCTATGAGAATAATTCTAATTTATTAAAGGGTATTGAAAATTGATGGAATCTTTGTGCTCTTTCTTAGTATTATCAGAAAGCACAACCTTCTTTGCAAAGAAATTGGCTGTGATCACACACAGTCCATTCAGCTTCATACTATTCATAATCAATTTGTAAGTTTAGAGGAATATGGGATACTCCTCCTGGTACAAGCAAAAGTTCTCTGAGATTAAGATTTTTGTCTTGCTATCCTGTATGCCATTTAATTAACAGTATTCTCATAGTACATTCATTTTTTCCCCAGCTTTCTTAAGGTATATTTAACAGTTTAAAAATGTGTGTATTTAAATACTTATAAATATAAGTATTTGAGGTATACATTATGAAATAATCACTACAATCAAGCAAATTAATATATTCATTACTTCACATAGTTACCATTTTCTATTTTGTTTTGAGTGTGGTTATAACACTCAAACTCTACCCCCTTTGAAAAGTGTACTACAGTATTGTTAAGTAGTCAGGTTATCACACATCTCCAGAACTCATTCATTCTGTGAAACTGAAACTTTGTGCCCCTTGATCAACATCTCACAATTTTCCCCACACTCAGCCACTATAAAAAGCATTCTGTTTTTAGTTTCCTCCTTGACATCACAATCCCCATATATTCAAGTCCTTTATGGCATAATATTTGCATGCAACATTCTGTTATATGCTATAACTCATCTTCAGAATACTTATAATAATTAGTACAATGCTTAGTAAATGCTGTGAGAATAGTTGTTGAACTGTACCTTTTAGGGAATAATGGCTACACATGTTCTGTAGAGAAATAACTTATTTTTCTGAGTATCTTCTAGCTATGCTTGATTTATTGCAGATATGGAGGATAGACTACATACATGTGATACATGATATAACAATTATTTCTTAAGTAGCATTCTCTGTGAATCCTTAAATATCTCTTTGTGAGAAAATGCTTTATTTTGCTGTTGTATTAGTTGATTTTTGAATTTTCAATCAAAATCATTTTTTTACCAGACTTCTACTGTGTTCTTGTAGCTACTCTAGTCATGAGGGTGTCTAGTGTCAGTTTTTCTGTTTCTTTTTGCAAGCTTTTGTGGGCTTTGTTTCCCTTTCTTTTTGAAATTCAGGGACTGCATTGAGCTCTTTTTCCTTCAGCCTGCTGAGCTGTGTGGATCTTTTCAGGGTGAGGCTTCCAATTTTTCTTGCATTTTGTTGCATGTATATGTGAGTATGTGAATGTGTGCATGTATATATAATTTCTCTGTGTATTTCCTTCTCTTACTTCTGTTTTTGAATAGTAATTACTTATTTGTTAGAAATTGTATATATTAACTATCCCTATTAACATTTATTTTTAGGGTATCACTCATCAGATTGTCTTTTTTTTTTTTTTTTTTTTTGCTGTATTTTGTTAGAACTTTTAGCTTCATTGTTCCTCTCACAAATGTCCTCTGTAATTATACCATTTCAGACACTTAGCCCATCCGAGTTTCTGTATTATTTCAATGTTGAGTATAAAATTCATTCTATGTTATAAATACAATAACTCGATGTAACGTGGATTTAGACAATCGGGTTCTTTGTCTTGTGAATTTGAGGCATAAAAACCACGGACACCAGAGTGATAGCAAAGTAACAGGATTTTTTAAGAGTAATACAAAGAAATGAGCGGTCCCAAAGGTAGGAACCCCCAGAGAGGGATGCCAAACGGTGACTGTTTTCTAGAGGTGGTTAAAGGCATATCTCATGGTCCAGCAGAGGTGATGGGTGAGGTGAGAGAGGCTAGCATGGGTCAGTCAGGCTCTTCAAGTTTTGAGTTTAAGAAGCCAATCAGAATTACGTAATTTCAACCTCTTATTTACACAATTAAGAAGATGAATCTTGCCTGGTGGTTTTTGACACGTCCTTTAGAGAGAGGATGCATTTTGGGTAGGAGTCTTCTTGTGGTTGGGCATTGCTAGGGGTAAGAGCAAGGGTAACTAAGGAAGGGCTGTTGTGGTTGCAGGAACACAAACAGGTGTTGTGAGGAACACAAATGGACATTCTAGGTCAGAAGAAGGCATTGTGCTTAACACCAGCAGGGAGTAGAGAATCTCAAGATGTCTTTCAGACCCATAGTGTCCTTTCAGATTGGCCTGATGTCCTCCTCCCCTCCTGTCCTTCTCCAAGGCTTTATCCTGGCCGTCTGTGGAAGACCTATTTTTCTGCCTCATTGACAGAAACTGACAACTTCTTTCTGATTGGCGTGATACACAATGGGATATCTAGGAAGTTTGTGCACTGGGACTTTCCTCCTTTTAATTGTTGCCAGCCACTAATCATCTTATTCCATCTCTCCTATCCTGCAGCCATCATAGACACTGTTCCAAGAAAATCCGACTATTCCATCTGCTGATGGACACAGCAAGGCAGAGGACAAAGCTAAGCATACTTTGCAGCTCCTATTGAAGGTTTCTGAAGAAGGCAGATTGATGGGTGCACTGTGCTCCTCCTGCTCCCCCTTTCCTGCCTGCTCTGCTTGGGAAAGTTCTTCAATACTTAATCCCTTTTATGTAGGATTTCTACAAATGTCCTAGACTGTTGTTTTCTTGCTCCAAGAAATACTATATGTTTTCTGCATTTAAATATCTTTGTGAATTTCCCCATCTCCCACTCTCTAAGATCCTGCTTTTGTTTCTTTCTCTCTGCATTGTTAATTTGGGACGTCTGTCAGAAACAGGGTTGCCATTTAACATCTCTATTTTGTTGTCCTCATTTCTTCAATCCTTCCACTTCCAAAACATGGGTTTTCATTTTGTTTTCATGCACTTCATATGATTTATTATATTTGCTTATTTTTTTCTTTTAGAAGCAAACAACTGCAGTTGGCTGTGTCAATTGTGAAACTCATTTTTGAAACTTTGATGGCCAAAAATGGTAATGAGCTTCTCTTCTTATTGGTGTATTAAAAATAAACACCTTGGGGAAAATTACACAATTTTTCTAAATGTCTTCATAAATGTATAGCATATTTCCTTACAAACCATAGATATAATATGTTATAAGAAAAGATAATAATGCCAAAGCATTATTTACTGGCCTTCTGCAACAGAAACTATCATTTGGTTCCGTGATAGTGGGTTCATTTTGAGTCTCACTGATTCCAGGAGCAAATGAACTTTTGTGATAGATAGCCTCAAGCTGCTATGCAGTTTAGAGCTTGTATTTCATTAATTGAATTCTTCTGGGCATGATGTTACTCTAAATACTCCCTCCAAGACACCAAGCCTTTAATTAGTTACTTACCCACAAACACATATTTAACATTATAAACTGGGATCACTTTTTGCCAAGACCAGATAGAGTTGTTTCAACTGTGAACTCTCTCTAGTAGAAGATTTTCCACACTAATTCTTCTGAGCCAGAATCAAACAGCTGGAAAACATGTGCAGTGTCTTTTACTCTGAAATGTGAATAGGTCTAGCATAAAACTCATGCCATTATCTTCACAAGCATGATCAGAATTTACCTTTAATAGGATTGCTCTAATTTATTTTCTCGTTTGCTTCTCACAGCATGCCAGTATCCATGAGATGCTGAGTTCAGTATGAATTTAAAAATGAAATAAAAGCTCTCTTTACTATCTTAGAGAAGAGGAGACATTCTCTGAATGTCAAAACATCATCTCTAAATTGACTGTAATCCGGAAATATGCCTTTTTATTTCCTTTCTTCTTTCTGTCCTCATCACATTATTTCAAGACTGTTTACTATGGAAGCAAACTCACTTTGCTGAATATATGGAGTAAAATGTGAAAACATCAATGAAATGATTTAATTATGGAAAAATATATATACACAACTCTTGTTAACACACTATATGCCAAATTCCCACACTTTGGTCACTTGCATAGAGTGTTAGGAAGGTGTATTTTAAATTATACCATAGAACCTAACACATGGGGAGGATAGAAACAAGAACTTTAGGATAGCACTTTACAAAGTGGAGGGAGAGGGCAAAATTCATTAATGCTTAATTGTGTCCAAGGATATGGGGTAGCCTGTGGAGTGACAGCTGTAGAGAAATGGAAATTACAATAGAAATGGAAATCCCCTATTTTACCCCTTTTATTGTGGCACAGCCTATCAATATCCAACTTTACTTTCATTGCCACTGTCAGAATCACATGATATTATTGCTTTCTGCTAGATAATGTCAATCTAGACATACAAGGATAAACTACATTTCAACTAATTAGTATGGCACATAGCAAATTATATCAAATGAGCAAAAGCATCATGAAACAACATTTGCTAGTCATTTCTACCTATATACAGTTCATGGTTTTTAATGAATTTAATATACACTTGACTCATAAGACTGCATAAAGGGTTGACATTTACCATACTTAAAGTTCAGGATAATACTCCCACTGGTATTAAGTAGGGCTGACTGGGTAGATAATGGCCTTTGTGTTGTCATTGTGTTGTCATTCTTCCAATTATTATTTGAACACATAACTTTGTGCATGACCACATAATCCTTTACAGGTATTTTTACTTACCTTCCACATGTACTAAATTAATTTTAATTTCCTAATTGATATGTCCATTACTTGTGGACTTCTTTCTATTCTTCTTAAATCATAGCAGAAATTCTAGTTTGAGTCATTTTTAAAAAGTAGCGCAGAAAAGTAACTTATAACATTTTTCAGTTGAGGAATTCAACAATTAATACTTGCAAATATTTTAAGCAAAATATTCACAAGGTTATTAACTTTTTAAATATAGCAAATACATTTTTAATTCTTTGATGAGGTCATTTAATTTTAAACAACTTCATCCTCTCAAGAATTTAAGCTTCCAAACTGATTGTTCTGGTTCTGTTTAATTTAATGAAAGACCCTTTATCCAACTGTCAAGGGATCCCTGAAGAGTCAGTTTCAGTTCATATTTCCCTAACAAAGCTCTTAAGTACTCAAACAGGAACATATAAACTGATTCCTACAGCTATAAGTCCCTATTTCCATTTAACTTACTGATAACTTCTGAGGAGGTTGAGTGAGCTAATGGAAAGTTAAATAGTCCGAAATAAGCAAACATGGGAGCTAAATGATCAGGTTACTCTTTGGCTCCCCTACTCTGGGCTTCCTGCAGGAACAAAATGCATTACCAGAATGTTCAGTGGGGGTTAGGTTTGTGTTTCTAGATTTTCAAACTGGAAAAATACTACCTACCAAACTAAACTAATTCCTTTGAAACTGCTGCAAATAAAATATACATATTGAAATACTAAGATATTTATTCTAAGTAATAACTGTCATACAACCTACAATACTATATTATACATAGTATGTGATCTATAACATGAGATCTTAATTGTAAATGGGCTCAGTCTTGTAGTGACAGCTCTTTCGAACATCTGCTGTGAGTCAACACAAATTTTAGGAAATGTTTAAAAGGAGTAAAAAGAGAGTGTAAAGTCATTTTAATACCTTTCTCTCTTTTATTTATTGAATGAAAGTGCTAGTGATTAAGGGATTTCAGAGTGTGTTTAGAGAACTGGGCAAAAAGTACAAGAAAGATTTTCCTTATGATAAACTATTGGTGATATTTAAAATGTTTTATCAATCAAGTTTGGCATTCTTTCAAAAGGACTGTTTTGGAAGGGAAACATGCAACAGGATCATCCAGAGCCTTTTTTTTGTTGTTGTTTAATATAAACAAAATGAAACAACGTAAGGAAGACTTATCTGAATGGCCACCAATCAATCATGTTAGAACATCTGGAAATAAGAAGCATGAAGGCTGATCATTAAGTCTGAAACCCAGGCAATATTATTTTTCTGTACTGTAATGTGCATAAGTGTGCATTGTGTGCTGATAAGACTGATGATTATGATTATAAATATTCTTTTGTTTCAATATTTTTGTTACCTGTAATGTCAAAATCAGATGATGTATATATATTTTTTATCTGTAAAGTTAAATGAAATTTTTTAATTATTAGTTTTACTACTTGACTCCTTGTATTTCATGATCATTTGAGAATTACTGGGGAAAAAGTAGAAGAGAAAGAAGCAGAAGTTTTAATATTTACTGGGCAGTACTGCTTTAATAATCCATAACAAGAGTTCTATATCTGGTGACAAAAGGAAGACAGACTGTAGTGGAGTTAAGTAAATAGAATCTACAAATGGGATTTTGGCACACATATGGTGAAATACCAAATCTATTTTAGAAATTTAACTCTGAGATGTTGTTAACATCATTTAACATCCATTATATATGTGTGAAATATATTGGAATAATTAGGGTAAGGAGGCAATATTTATTGAGAAGATATCTAATATGTAAAATATATACTCATATATAATATTTGTATGTATACGGTATACGTGTACATATATGTATATATGTGTGTATATAACATATATATGTGTGTGTATATATAAATATGTAATTATATATATATATATATGACTTTACCTAGTTAATATGTTGTGTTAGTATGTTGTGACATAGTTGTTAGTATGTTGTGACAACCCAGTCCATGAATCATTCATTCTGAATCATCTTATCATCTTTAATTCTCTAAGATGTCCCATAATGGTTTTATTTTTTGTAAGTGATACATTGTTAGGAAGTAGAGTTTTCAAAATTTCTAGCATAATTCAGTCTGTGCCTGAGAAAAATGAGAGGTATCTATCCATTTATAATACTAGCAAAAATGACACTTTTCTCAGATAATTCTTTGTAAATATATTATAGTTCCAGGTTTTATGAAGCTCAAATCTTCTACAATTTGTGATGGTAATGAACTATGCAAAATATTCTAAATATCACATACTTTGAAAATTGTGCTAGAGAGATGTAATGTGAACACATTATGAACCTTACTAGGGTCTTGGAAAATTCCCATTTCGAATTTATTTTACACAACACATGCTCAATAATTCATATTCTGATTATTCCCCAATTGTTTATAAGTTTAGATATTTATTCTCTCTAGTGAAAGATTAGAAAAAATTTTTCATGGATTTTATTTCAAAAGAAGATAGTAGGCAATGATTAACAGTGTAAAATATTTCAAAAATGTACAAGAAAATGTTCTTTGGAAAACCTAAAAGGCATCCATCTTTACCTAAGATTATGAATCATATTTTTATATTTCTGTTTTATTTTTTTCCTTTACGCTTCCACATTTTCAGGAACTTAATGGTACTTTTTAAGACTAAATGTGGTTTAGCAAATACCCTCCTTTTATTCAAAGATTGAATCACAACTCTGCAATTCGAGTTAGCATAGGTTGTCTTACTCCAGATAAATTGTTTGACAAAACTTTTAAAAAATAACCTCAAATCACATAAAATTGACATATTACAGTGACACCACCTCATCAATGTTTTTAGCAGCTCAATTTACAATATCCAAGCTTTTTAAGCAATTTGGGTACTTTACAACAGATAAATGGATAAAGAAAATGTGGAATATATATACAATGGAATATTACTCAGCTATAAAGAAGAATGAAACTATGATATTTGCTGGTAAATGGATGGAACTGGAGAATATTATCCTGAGTGAAATAAGCCTGTCCCCAAAGGCTGAATGTTCTCTCTGATATGTGGATGCCAATCTACAAAAAATAAGGGTTGGGAGAATACAAGTTAATTGGATTGGACAAAAAAGAACGAAGGGAAGGGGATAGGAATAGGAAATACAGTAGAATTAATTGGACATAACTTTTCTTTGCTCATAAATGAATGCACAACCATGTATTTATGTGTGGATATTATGTCAAAATACATTATCCTGTCACGTATAGTTAAAAAGAGCAAATAAAAAATTTTAACAAGTGTTAATTCTCAAAAATAAGAAATAACCAAATATACAAAATATGATTGAAAACATCACCAAATAATATGTACATACTAGGGAATGAAATGAACCAAATTATATTGTTCAATTGTGTGCATGCATGAATGTGTTAATAACCATCCCTACTATTATGTATAATAATAATGAACCAATAAAAAATGAACATATAAAAATAGAAAAAAATCAGCAAGATCTGTAGTCCTTGAAAAAAAAGTGAAGAAATAGCGTCAAATCATTCACATTGAGTCCCTGTTTCAGCAGAATAAACATCTAAATCCAACATGTGCAAATTCTGTATCACCAAGAATATCCATATCAATCCAGTGTGGAGACCACCTGAAATCCACCTGATATCTTATATTTCATGGGTAGGGGAAATTGATTGTTTTCACAAATTTTATCAGTGAAACATGGAGTTGATTCTTACCAATGAATTGGAAACAGTGGGGAAAGAAACACATATGGGTAGTATTTACAAACAAGTAAAGAAATTGGGTAAAGAATATCTCCATAAAAAATGAATTTATAAGTAAAGTAAAAAACAATGTTAATCTAATACATTAAAATACACGAGGTCATGAAAAGAACAGCATGGATGGTGGAAGGAGACTCTCATCATTACACAAAATACATGTATAAAGATATGAATTTTGTGTCAACATACCTTATATACAAACAGAGATATGATAAATTGTGGTATAAAGGTGTATTAAGAATTGTAATACAAAAAAATAATAATAATAAGAGAGCTCATGTATAACGGCATAATTTGGCGTAAACATACTTTATACAGTTATGAAAATTGTGCTGTGAATGGATAATTATGAATGTAATGCATTACACTATTGTTATGTATGTAAGAGATTTTAAAAATAAATTAAAAAATAAATTATATTAAACCAAGGAAGTTTATGGTGATTTTTTAAAAAAATCTATTAAAATTTCAGTGGAAGAGAAAGATCTATAGAGAAAACTATTTTGGGCAAGAAAAAAATTGCATTAAAAATAAGTGGCATTCATGAGATATTTAGTAATTTATTATGAATGCAGTGAGTGTGGGCAAAAGTCTAAAACAATTTTCTCAATAATAACTGTTACTGAAATAGATATGTCAGAGAGTTCCATAATTTTATTTTCTTATACAACCCAAATTTAAAATAATTTTGAAACTCTAACAATATTTACAAAACATAGCTATCCATACAAGTAAAATTTTTGAGGGGTACAGCTCTACAGTTCTTTATGTACTATATTAAAATGATAACTATTTTAAACCTCTAAGACTGCTCCTGATTCCAAATATTTTCCTTATTTATTAATATAGAACTATATCTACCAGAAAATTTTTCCATGTACAGGTAGATAGATATAGATAAATATGCCTATGTCATATATATGAATGAATTGGGAAAAATAATTGTACAAGTCCACTTGAATATTTCTTATCTCCATAGCATTCCAAGTGAATTTTGAAATCTTCTTTCCATTGCATGTTAATAAGTCTTAAAATGTTTATGGTTTGGTAAATACAGAGTCCCATTCATGAGTGCAAAGTACTTCAGAAAAATGGAAACTATAAACAATCACCAAGAGACTAAAGGTAAATAGAAATTAATAGTAAAGATTGCAATAAATAATATTTAATTATAGCATACAGCAATTTTTGAAACAGCACTTTATCCACTATATAGGAGAGGGGGACCCCAAACATGAAATGTGATTCAGATACTGAGAATGGTGACATCACATACACATTAAGAGAGTGTGGAGCTCTATTTTGTAAATACTTGATGTCTCTAGAGAGCAAGGTCTGAAGACTGGCTCAGGAGTTTTACTATGGTTAGGGGTAGAGCCAAGGTGACAGATACCCCACAGAGGCAGAGGCTGGTATGATTGGAATCTCCCCCTGGCACCAGGGAAGAGAGTACCCAACATTTGTATAGGTTTGCCCAGGCTTTGGATAGAAGGGAAGAGGAAGGAGGCAGAGGTACAGTTTAATAGTGGTGGGCAGTGTATACCAAACAAGGGTGTCAGACTCCTTATTACAGACAAGTATTTCAGGAAAGCCTGAAGCAAAAACTGGGGGCAACTGATGTGATCATTAATTTGGCTGCTAATTGTTGTGATTTTCTGATTCCACAAATAATATGAAGGATATTGCCTATAAGTCTTACGTTCATGCTTACTCATTTTCTGGGATTAAAATCCAAGATATTGCTCCATGAGACTGACAAGTAAAGAAAAGTACAAAATATTATTATTATTTTTTTTTGTGTGTGGAGACGGCTGCTTGTTGAAGCAATTCACTTCTTTCTAACCTCAAAGCCTAAAAACTAAATGGTCAGGTCTTGAATGTATCTTCTTCCACCCAAAGCAAAGAAGCAGACACATTTTGATATGCAGCTCAACTGCCGAAAGAGCTGAGGGAAACAAAGAACAAGCAGGCAAGTCCCTGTATCATGCTGCACAGAGAACTTGTATGCCGGGATACAGAGAACAGACAGAAAGCTATTCAATTTATATCAGAAACGTGTTCTACATGGATTAATAATAAAGTGGGAGGAGTAGTTTCAATTATTCAGCAAAAAATAAGAGGATCTTTATTACTTTACACCAGGAGGGTTTATTTTTAAAAAGCTCAAAAAATAAACAACAACAACAACAAAAAAAAAATCAGGAAGTGGGTATGTCAAACAAAAAATTTACATGTTGGAACAGAGGACACCTTATTTACAATTAACAAACAATATCACAATCAGAATTGGAATTTGCTGAATTGGAATTTGCAGGAATTATCTATAACACCAAAGATATTATAATCCATAATGTGTCAATGATTTCAAGAACTAATGAAGAGAATATTAAATAACAACCATTGAGCACTGGAAATGATTGACATTATATGGAAAAGTAATTCAGAGGGACATTTTTGATGTAATGGAGTATGAATTATTGATTCTTTTTGTATTGTGCCTGTGGTATGCTATATAAAATGTCCTTGCCAAATTTAAGATCACTTAGTGTTCTTATATGTTATCTTCTAAGTGTTTTATTGCTTTGAGATTTCATTTTAGTGTTTTGGATACATTTTGTGTTAAATTTTGCAAAATGATTTAAAATTTATAAAAACCTTCTTTTTTGTTTGTTGTTTTACACGTGAATGCCCAGTAGTTCCAGCAACATTTTGAAATTACATAGAAAATTATAAATATTACATAAACTTTTTCGTAAGCCAGTGCCATATTTTGAAAGGATTGACTTCAGTTTTTACTCTGGTAAAATGCTGTGAAACTTCACATGCTACGAAGAAATATTTTTGAACTTTTATTATGTTTTATTATCACTGTATAATTATTCACAAGAATGGGGTTCATTGTGACATATTTATACATGTAAATGGCATAGCTTGCTTACTTTTATTCCCCAAAACTTTCTTACCCTTATCTTTTCGCCTCCACATCCTTTTCCTGTACTATATTATATTCCTATTTTTACTATATCCCCTTTTTAATTCCTTTTTTTGTCTGTCTTTTGCTTATGAAAGAAAACATTCAACCCTGTTTTTCTGAATCTGTCTTAATTCAAATTAGCCTGAAGTTTTCCAATTCCACCCATATACCCGCAAATGACATAATTTCATTTTCTTTATGAGTATGTAGAATTCCATTGCATAAATATACATTTTATTTGTCCATTCATCTGTTGAACAGCACCAAGACTGGTTCCATAACTTGGGTTTTGTGAATTTTGCTGCGATAAGCATTTGAGTGCATGTTTCACTATAGTATGCTGATTTTAGAGGATTTTCCAAAATATTGAAGAATTCAGTTTCACACACATATGCACAAGTGTGTGCGTGCACATACACATGCACACCCACACTACCATAAGCCTGTCAATAAATGGGAAAAATAAACAGACATTTCACCAAAAAAATGCAAATGACCAAGGAATATATGGAAAAAAAGTTCAACATCCTTAGCAATTTGTGAAATGCAAATCAAAACTATGTTGAGATATCATTCCACCTAAATTAAATGACAACCATCAAGGTCATAAATGATAATAAACTATGGAGAGGGTCTGGGGAGAAAGGATATTTATGTACTGATGGTGAAACTGCAAATTTGTGTAGCCACTATAGAAATCAGTATAGAGATTCCACAAAACACCAGGAATGGATTCACTATATGATTCAGTTAATTCACTCCTTTGTACTTATCCAAAAGATAAATAAAGATAGAAAATCTTCCCTGGGTAAAAGAGGCAATTGATAAAGCAAATTTCACTGCTGTTGCTGTCCATTATTATGAAATTGCCACAGTGACCTCAATCCTTAGAAACTACCACCCTGATCAATATTTAGCCATTAACACTGAGTCAAAGCCTCTGCAAAAAGATTATGACTTGTTGAAGGATTGATTATATTATCATCATCCTTTTTAGCAATGAACTACTTCTTAAACTAAGGTATGTAATGATTCATTTTAGGTGTCAACTTGATTGGCTGGAGAAACACCCGAGATTTGATAAAGTGTACTTCTGAATGTGTCTGTGAGTGTGTTTCCAGAAAGGATGCCTGTGTGTCAGTGAGCTGAGTGAGGAAACCGTCACTGAAAGTGAATATAACTGTCCAATACACTTCACAGAGGCCTAGATCCAAGGGAAAGTCCTTTTCTCTGTCTCATGGCTTGTATGTTACCTCCCTGAATCAGTGAATTTTTCTGTGGCAATGGCTACTGGACTTCAGTTCTTTCTAGCTTTTGAATGTGGCCTTGCACCACCAGCTCAATGGACAGGGTGGGGAGAGCTTTCAGGCCTTCAGGTTTGTGCTTAGGCTGCATATTCATCTTTCTCCTTGACCTTCTGCGTAGTGGCTCCCTTGGCTCTCTAGCCCACCGACAACAATGTGGGACTTTTCAGTCTCTGGGATTGAATGAATCAATTTACTAATACTCTTTTGGTTTCATTTTCCTGGAGAACTATGACTAATACAAACATGTACATTTTTTAATTATTAAAAAATTTGTATATGAATAATTTACATGTACTGGTGAGCCAAAAGTCAATGTCACTGGCTCTATTTCAATGTTTGCTTTATTGTGGTAGACTGCAACTGAAACCACAGTATCACTAAAGTATGCCTCTATATGCTGAAAAAGATAATTTCAAAAAATGAATGTTAAATCTCAGGTATTATGTAATTGTAATATTTTTGATGTTGAGATAAGTAGGTTGTTTATCCTTTAACTTTCCTAATATCAGATTCCTTGAAGGAAATCCTGAGGACCTAGAATATGTTCAAATATCTCCCTTGTTTAGAAATATTTATCCTCAAAACAACACAAAATATCATTTCATAGTGAAATATGTTGTACAGATACTGAAAATTCCAATATGATTATATGCACCTTAATTATGCTAGAGAAATGTCATTATTTTTCCAAAATTTAGTGTAGAACATGATCTAATGTAAATATTTCTTTTATTAAAATGGGGAAATTCAGTCTTAAATAAGACTAAAGAGATATTAATTTATTCTCATTGTCATGACAACCAGTTTTTATATTGTGGTAGGGATACATTCTAAACTGAATAACAATTTTGTCACCAATCTTTCTGAAGAGCATATCACATTAATTATCTCATGCATTTGCACGCTAATTTCATAAAGATTTATATTTCACTTAATTTAATATAATTAGGTACATATAATTTTTTGAAATTATAAGGTAAATAATTTTTTATTCACTAATTTTTACAAGTGAATTTTGTTTAATTTTTAAAATCACTAGCTGTCAGCATATGTAAATTATTTATTTAGAAAGAATGAGGATAGCGTGTTTTCCTTAATAAAAGGTACCTAGTAATTGCAACTTAGATTCATCTATGCACAGTCTATAAATCTTGTAAAGATTAAAACTAATGAAGTTTAGTAATTGAAGGAAATGCTAATTTGACATTATAATTCCCATTAACCTTTTTCTTTATTTTTGATACTTCACCAGCTTCCAACCTTTTTTTAGACAGTGATAGCTCTTTCCACAAATTTTATTAATTTGCCCTTCTAATTATTATTTTATTTAAAAAAGATGATTCTATCAGATTCTCTGGAACTCTTTTTGTCAATTCATCTTCAATTTGTTAAAATATGGAGAATAATAGATAATCATATTAAAGTTCCTGAGATACAAATGATATTCCAGCTTGTTTAAGACAATTAAATAAGGGAATGAATGTTAAAGATCAACTTATTGAAAAATAATTTGAGGTTTTTCCAAACTCCCGAATATCTGGAACATTTCCAGTAAGTCATTAAATATTCAGTCACTAAATTCTTAAATCCCCAAAGAAAGATGAATTATCTTTCATCTTTAAAATACCAGTCCCAGTGTTATGCCCCACACAGATATAAAATGTCTCTTGAAATAGAATATTTTGTTGTTAGTAGGAGATATTCGTTATTGTGAAACTTGGAAGCAACTAGGAGGTCCTTCAGTAGGAGAATAGATAAATAAATTGTGGTACCTACAGATAATGGGATATTATTTAGGCAAAACTAGGAAACAGTAAAAACATTAGTAGTTTCCAGAGCTGAGTGGGGAAGGGTGGATGAACAGGTGGGGCACAGAAGATGTATAGGGCAGGGAACTGATTCTATGTGAGACTGTAATGGTGGGTGTCACGAACATTTGTCCAAACACATAGGAAGTACACCAAGATTGAAAAGTAATGTAAACTGGGTAAAAATTGTGTTCTAGAGTGGGTTCATTGACTATAGCAATTGCATCTACCTATCTAGACATTTATAACATGGGGTGTGGAGGAGTCAATAGGGAGGCTGAACATGAGAGAGGACACGGATTATGGGAACTTTCAGTACCTTAAATTCAAATGATCTGTCAACCAGAGAGTACTTTTAAAATAGTTTCTTAATTTTTTTAAAAGCATATTTGAAAATCTTTCACGGTTTGTTTTAAAACACTCCAACACACACACACACACACACACACACACACACACACACACCTACCTGTGGGTGATAGATGAAATAATCTTGGCAAATAGTTAATAATAGTTTAAGCAATTTTTAAAAATCTATTTAGTGATACACATTTAAAAGTTTGGATTTTCTTTTGTACGATTGAAAACAATCTTTTACATGGCATATGTGGTAAAATATGTACAGTAACTTAATAAACTCAAACAACAGAATGGACGTTAAATGTTTATTCATGCCAGTTGTTTCAGTGTTGCTCATTCTGGTCAAAGACCTTGCTTTGCCCTCAACTTAAAAACACTACAAATATGGGACTAAAATATATTGGTGAAGAGCTGAGGTCACTTACAGTTTTAAAATCCTAATAATTTTACTACACTCCAATAATAAACACAGTAATTAAATATTTACTTACTTCTTTGATTCATCTTCACTTTTTTCCTGCAACATTGACATGATCATTTATGTAAGAGAAAGAAGAACATAACTAGATTTATAATTCAATTTGTGTGGAAAAAATGAGAACTTTAAAAAAAAACAAAGAAAGAAGAAATGAAGGATTTAAAAAAATAAATAAGGAAGAAACAATGAACCTGGGAGAATAGAATGAAATCAAGAACTATAAAGAGCAGATATAGTAGAAGTTAATGATATATTTTAAAAATTAGAAGCTGAAATATAATACTTTAACTTTTACTACATCTTCATCATGGACTTTGTAAAACCCATATAACAGAATTTCTGTGCCTACATTAAACAGAGAAATTAAAACTGGTAAAATTAAAATTTACATACTGTCATAATTGGGAAAAATACTGATTCATTATTGATGGACATCTAATATAAATACACGAATAGACTGAAAAATAAGTGTACTGAGAAGCTACATCTTTTGTCTTTTTAAATGATAGCTGATGAGGTGTAACCAGAGAAGACAAGAGACTTGTTCAAGGAATCATAGTACAGCATACTAAAATAGTCAAGAAAATAGGTGGCATGGCATGACATTCAGGGCCACTGAGAACATTAAGGATGAAGAAGAGAGAGCATGTTCCAGAGCCTTTTTTTATGGTTTTTACAGAAAGGTAAGGTAAGATGAGTAAACATTTGAAAAGAGACAAAATAGAAAAATCATTGAAAACACCTTATTCTTTGCAAAGTTGAATAAAGTTGAGGAACATCTAACTATACTGATAAGAATAAAATGACTAGTCACATCTCACACATATCTAAAATAAAAATGGAATCATCACTACAGACTGAACAGAAATATAAAGCATTATAAAATAATATTAAATTTGTTGAATAAAATAGACTAGTCACATCTCACACACATCTAAAATAAAAATGGAATCATCACTACAGACTGAACAGAAATATAAAGCATTATAAAATAATATTATAAATAATTTGTTCTTCATATTGTATCGTCTAGAGGAAATAGATTCTTAATAAATATCATTTGTAAAAATTGAAATGAAACAAAAAAATCTGGCTAGTTGTACAAATATTACATAAATTTATTTTTCTAAATTTTTATGAAATGAAACTACATTTGGTTATGATTTATTTCATTATGATTTTTTCAACAGTTAAGGTAATACCAAAATCAATCTTTATATAAACTCCTTAAGAATATATATACAGAGAGGTAATAATTTATCATTCATTTAATGAGGCATTTAAAAAATACCATGAAAAAACAGAATATTGCCCTAATGAATTTATTTATACAAATAGATGCACATGGTCATACATATACTTGACTTATTAACCAATGAAATGCAGATATAAACAATAGAGTAGGTGTCATCAGATAGAATCCCCTTCAATGATATTTTTTGCTTAATATTTGGACTAATGAAATCAATTAGATTATAAGAATACAGAAAAATTATTTAATGTAACAAGTGTAGACAAGGAGTATTTTTTAAAAATTATCCTTTCCTGAGAAAAATTGATTGAATAGCCTGGTGGAATTGCCTCATTCTGACAAACAGTGCTTTTTATAAAGTATCAACAAAATCTTATAACTACTTAAGAATAAATTATTTATATTTACTTAAATAATAAACAAAATATTTTAAAATCAATAATAAACTATGAATTATTTTTTTAAAAAATCTTAAAAAACAATTCCAAAATAAATTTAAAAAAATAGTCAACCACAAACACGGAATGGATAAGACATAAAGTAAAAATAAAATATTTGCAGGGTCTCTGTATTGCAAATTACAAAATGTTGCATAGAGAAATATAAAGTGAAAAAACAAATCAATCATATACCATTTGTAAATTAGATTACAAATTTCAAAACATTATTTTCTCTCAATTGATCTAAAAAGACATAATTTAAACTCAGCCACAAAAATAGCAATTTTATAACAACTTACTAGCTGATGACGAAGTACACAAGAAAATGCAAAATACCGAGAATGTACAAAAATTATTGGAAATAAACAGATTTGGATGATTGACATCATATACCCTTAATTAAAAACTACCCTAAGTTGAAAGTTTTCAAGGAAAACTGGTGCAGTATTGGCCCAAGAAATAGTAGGTACATGGAACAGAACTGTAAACCTAGATATAGTAACTTCACTTATATGTAGACTCTAAAAGTCTAACTCAGAATTGTAGTTAGTTGGCTACCAAAGGCTTCAGGAAGGGGAGATGAGATCATGAATTTTCAAATAAATACCAAATGTTCTCATACTAAAAAAGTGGCAAGTATGAGAGATGATGTTAATTAGTTTTATGTATTTATTCTATATTGTTGAAGTGTATCATAAACATCATGTTGTAGCCTATCAATATATACAATCATTGTTATTTTAAAAATAAAATAAAATTCAAAACTACATTCATAAAAAACAAAACAAAGAAAATAGATGAATTGAACAACAGTGCATTATCTAAGAAGAAAAATTTGTAGGAAATTAATTCAAAACCAGTAAACACACATTCTTGGAATATTCTCTCAGTCTATACATTAGGCTACAAAGCAAGTCTCAAAATGTTGAAAATGATTGGAATTATGTAAACTGTATACTTTGAATGGATTAGAGTAAAATTAAACATTTATTATTGAAGGAAAATTTGCAATTTCACTAATAAATGGAAATTAAATATCAATTTATAAGACAACAAAGAGTCCAAGAAGAAATTACAAGGACATATTTTTTAGTGCTGAATAAAGATAAAAAACTAACATAATAAAATATGTGGTATAAAATTGAAACTGTATTTACCAAAAAAATGTATTTCTGGAAATATCTGTGTCATAAAAAATAACAATTTAAATAAAATTTCTAACTTTTAATTTTTTTAAATGAGAAAAATATCCACTAAAGAAAAGCATCTAGGTAACAGGGCTTACAGCTTAGTGGTGAAGCACTTGCCCAAAATGTGCAAAGTGCTGGGTACAATTTCCCCACTGCAAGTTAAAAAAAAAAGAAGAGGGGAAGAGGTGGGGAGAAAGAAATGAATAAAAAATACCAGTTTGGAAAAATGAAATAACTAAAAACACAATAAAACAACAAATGAAAATGTACTTTTTGAAAGATCAATAAAATTTATTAAAAACTTATCCTAAAAAATAAAAGTAAAGAGAAAAGACATAAATTGTCAACTCAAGAATGAAATAAAAGGCATTACCATTGACCTTACAAAAATAAAAATAATTATTGAGCATAAAAACAATAAAATATTTAACAATAAATAAAAGACAAACAATAAAATGTATAAAGCATCTTTGAAGTAAATTGAATTCATAAGTGAAAGAAAGATGCATTCTATTTCTGTGAATGTAACCAACATTATTTTTAGCATGGTAATGTACCTATATTAATCTAGGGATCAAATACTTTCTCCCCCAAAATACTATCTGTCTTTTTTGAGAGAAATTGACAAAACTCCCTAAATTCACATACAATTGTAAGATATCTTTATTAACACAACTAATAATGAAAAAAAGGAAAAAAAGTTGGATAAATTGCACATCGGAATTCCCAAACCTAACCACAAAATTATGTTAATCAAGCACATGAGGGCATGGTAATGGCATTAACATATAGATGAACAAAATTGAGAATCTGAAAATGAATCTTTGTATTTATTGTCAAATTGACTTTTAGTGACAATGCTAAGATGACTTGATAATGAAGAAAATTGTGCTGAAAAATGTGCTAGAATAATCAGTTATTCACCTAATAAAGAATGATATTTTACACCATTTGAATCATAGGATCACTTTCTCAACATAGATAAAATAATAAAATGTAAGAGCTAAATCCATAAGAATTTTAAAGTTGCTGGATGCAGTTGCACACCCTTATAATCCCAGGTACTTTGGAGATTGAAAAAGGAGGGTCCCAAGTTCAAGGTCAACCAAGGCTACTTAGTGAGACTCTGTCTCAAAAAAAGTTAACAAAAAGAAAAAGTGGAGTTTGTACTGGAGATGTAGCTCAGTTATAGAAAACTTGCCTAGCATAAGCAAGGCCCTGTTTTCAGTTCACAGTCCTGCCAAAAAAAAAAAAAGAATAAAACATAGGCAGAAATATCTATGCCTTGTAGCCCTGTATAGGACAATTATACAATAATTTCATAAATAAGATACTAAAATGACAAAAATTAAATTGGACTTATCAAAATAATGGATTTTGTGACCCAAATAATACAACCATGAAAATGAAATTGCAACTCTCAGAATGAGATGAGAAATGAAGTATTCTTGAAACACAACAATAAAGAAAAAAATCTAAAATGGGCACAATAATTCACTGGATATTTATTCAAGGAAGAAATACAAATGACCAATTAGCAAAAGTAAATGTGTTCGCCAGAATCATTTATTAAGGAAATAGAACACAAAACCACAAGATGATACTTCATAACCAATGAGATGAATACAAGAAAAAGATACTAACAAGTTTTGTTGTAATGTGGAGAAATTGAAATCCTCCTAACTTTGTGACTGTAATATAAAATTGCTTTGCTACATTCCACACCAGATTAGAGGTTTCTCAAAAAAAAAATTAAGCATAGAAATCTACAAGTGTAAGGAAAATAAAAAATAGACACAGAGACAAGAGGCAGAGGCAGGAAAGAAAGATTGGCAGACTGGCAGAATAGCCAAGCTGCCAGCTTTATTTTATACATTGCTTTAGGTCATTGGCATCATTAGTACATGATGTTCATTGTATTACTAGGCAGGTTACAGACTTAGCAACATTATGCAGCTTATTCCTCAGTTACACACTAAGTTGCAGTGTGCAGTATGAGGAGATTTGTGTAGCTGTCAAGAAATTCCATTGTACAAAGTTACTGTTATATGGACAGGGTTAGCCTCAGTGAAACATTGTGGTTCTCTAACAAGAAAGTTCCTTTATTCCCAGGAGCTGTGTGCCTGAGATCAAGGTCGAGGCTAATAAGACTCTAGTGGCATTGCCACAGCAGCTAGACATAGACAGCACATGGATTAGTTATCCTACTAGTTCCTAAGGGTGGGAAACAGAGTGTCAGTTACCCCGGGGAGTTTGCTCAACAGAGAAAAACTTCCCTATATATATCCATGGTCAGAATCCGTACATACATGACCTCTGATTTCCACCCTGAAGTAAATACCCAAGAGAACAAATAACATATTCACAAACTTATACATTAAAATTTATAACAGTATTATTTAGTGTAACATTGCAAATAATGAACACATTTATACATTTATAAGTTGGTGAACTGAATGCTGTGCCTTCATAAAATTGAATATTATTTAGCCATAAAAGGAGTTAAATACCGATGCATCCACAACATAAATGGATCTTGAAAATATTATCCTAAGTGAAATAAGCAAAACACAAAAAGTCACATATTATGCATTCCATTAATGTAAAATACCTATTGTTGGTAAATACCCGGAAAAAGAAACTAAATTAGCATATACCAGGAGTTCGGGGAGAAGAAGAATGGAGAGACTGCTAATTTGGGTTTTATATTGTAATGAAGAAAATATTTTGGAATTGGAGAATGATGGACAGTGGTTGAGCAAATGAGGATATACTAACAATGGAATATAGGACCTAGATAGGTGTTCACAAAGAAATAATGCAGTCAATGACTCAGAAAAAATCCTGGTAAAAATGCATGCTTGAGATTATATTTTAATATATTTTATTGTTTTACTGTTTCCCAATATTATCAAAAGCAACACAGGAAATGAAAAGAGAAAACTTTTTAATTTAACAGAATCATTGTATTTAGGCAAAATCCTTCCTGCTTAATTCTGGCAATTGAGTCATGAATTGTATGTTGTCTGCATGTCTGCATGCTGTCAATCCGAAAAGGGATTGAAACAGTATTTGAATGGAAAAGGTACAAAGTCAAAGGTGACCTACAGTAACACTCTGGGTAGGGGTATACTTTTAATTTCTCAAAAAAAGTAAGAAAGAAAAAATATTCAGCTCATGAGAAAGAACAAGCAAAGCAAAATAAAGGAACCTGGAACAAAAGGCATAAGTTGATTTGAAAGCTAAAAACGTGGTGGTAGGTAATTATTTTTGTTTTTGAGTTATTTTAAGTCTTTGGGACATCTAAGCTGTTGACAACTGCCTCTGACAGAAACACTGTTTTCCAGTAGATTCCATGAAGCTTCTCTCTTCTTATACTACTTCTCTGACAACTCTTTTGTGTAAGGGATGCCTTCTTCTAATGTGCCTCAAATATGAATTCAGAAAACTTTCCTTCCATTTCTTTGTTCTCACTCTTTGCATGGATTCAGGCAAAGTTATCAAAGCTTGTCATCACTTGTCACAGACATTTCTACAATTCTCAAACCAAAGCATCACCTTAAAACTTTATGACAAATTCAAGAATACAATTCTACTCCCATTTCCTCCTTTTATATGTATGAACGTGAGTTCAAATTTACACATACTTAGAATAAACTAGTGCCCAACATTGCTTCTATGAAATCTAATGTAAAAGACTTTCTTTTAACCTAAGGAATTGTACTGCTACTTTTGAAAAAACTGAGTGCCAGAAATCAATCCCTGTATCTGATAATATATCCATTTATGTATTTATCCTGTAAATGACTTCTTTTTTTTTTCCTTAGGATTTCTTACTTTCTTCTCTCTATACTGCCCCAGGAATGTTTCATGTTTCCTTATCTCTCTCCTGTAGTTTTTTGCTAACATGCTTAAACTGTATGTTGGTGAAGGATCAAATGTTAAGCTAGGAGAAGCAAGAGACACAAAGAAATAATGACTTGAACATAATCGTTTCCCCGTTTTTCTCTCTCATATTAAAATTCCAAAGTAAGTGGCTCATGTCTGTGAATCAGCGTGAGGCCTCTTCAACAGTCCTATGACTTCGTCACTTCTTCTATCCTCCATGCTGTGAGTGGCCACTTCTGGTTGCACAATATAAGAAAGGGAAATAAAAATGAAGAAGGCTTATTCTAAGTCTTAAACCTAACCTCACAAAATCTCTCACATTTCTTCTGCTCCTATTATATTATCAAGAACTTAATGGAACACTCATAATAAATACAAAGAAACCCAGAAAATGCTGCTATACACATAGGAATTGTGGAAACAGTTCCTGGAGGACAACTGTGTCCGTCAGGCAGCCCATTCTCTCAATACAATCTCTTTCACCCCATCAAGCTTTCTCACACTCTTAAGCTCCAAACCACTTAGTGATGATCACATATAAATTTCAATATTTTGTATATGGTATATAGTATTTTATGTTCATCTTTACCTTCATGGCAAGTCACATTCTCCACTTGAATTCACATTCCAGGAATTCTGAGATGTTTGCCTAAAGAGACTCTCCTCCTCCACCTCTTTTCATCCACATCTTGTCCAAACCTCCTACTTCCTCCTTCCTTCCTGCCCCTACCTCTACTTCCTCCTTTTCTTTCTAATTATGTTGTTAGTTTTATTTCAGTGTTAATTTCCTCATTCTAAAATGTATCATTCACTTTTCTTCTTTCGAAGTATTATAAATGTACTTCATATTTTAGTTACTTAAAATTTATCCTGGAAGAATTAGAGACACCTAATCTCCATTGTAATTTGAAAAGGGTTTAAAATGATTGTATTTAATAATAGTTCCTATCATTCCCTAAATAATCCTGTAAAATCATTCATATCAATGTTATGTCTGCTCACATTGATGGTGTATACTCAGTAGTCATTTTCAAATAAATGGTCAACAAATTAACTTCTGGAGTTACTTAAATGAATAAAATGTAATTCTACTTAGAAAAGAACAAAGGTTTCTATTGCATTTAGTTTAAAGATTACACATGTAACTTTATTTTTTTAATATTTATTTTTTTAGTTTTAGGTAGACACAATATCTTTTTATGTGGTGCTGAGGATTGAACCCAGTGACTCAGACATGCTAGGCGAGCACTCTACCCCTGAGCCACAACCCCATCCCCTGCATGTAACTTTAATAATACAGTATGATACGAACTTATGTGTATTAGGATTCTTTAGAGGAAATATTCAGCAGAATAATGCATCCCTTCTATCGTTATTATTAAGCAGATAAAGTGTATATGTAACTGTAAAAGTTTACTCATTAGATTGACTTATATGATCAGTAACTAGATGGTGGCTATGTAAAAACTGAAGAATCAGGGGAATAAGTTGCTTCTAAGTCCAAGCAGCTAGAAGCCCCAGAGCAAGAGGAAGCAATGAAGCAGCCCAGGGTGAGGCTGAAATCCTTGAAACTCCACGGTGAGCTGATGGTCTGAATTCAAATTCAGTGGTTGAAAAAGCTAGAGTCTGAAGTCCAGGAGGGGAGAGAAGCAGCACAACAGGTATCTGCTCAAGAATGGAGTGCACAGGTCAGCTTCCTAGTTCTGCTTTTGATTCTATCCAGGCCCCCACCCTTCAGATGGTGCCTTTCATATTCATGGCACTGATCTGTATGACTATGACTGCAAGAAACACCCTCATAGACACACAACAAATTGTGCTTCACTGATATTTTAAGCATCTCTCAATCCAGTTAAGTTGAAAGCCAAGATTAACAATCATAACATGCAAAGCTATATAAAGGTCAAAATTTTTACTAATATTGCTTAGAAGTAAAACCTTGTTTGCAGTGGACATTTTTGTATTGAAACTGATTTTCAACTTGAATTCCATTAACTCTTTTTGCATTCCTTTCCTTATACAGACGACCTATGTCACATTTACTAATAGATTACCAGCATTTATCCATGAAAGTCATGTCACATTTTGTAATTTTATCATTATATTTTGACAAACCACTCTTTCAAAAAAACAGTTTATATTGTTCCATGATCTTAAACATACCTTTAAAATAATTGCAAGAATAATGCACAAAAAATTCTCATTTTATTTGTACTGTTTGTGGATTCCAGGTGTCTTCTATTAATTCAGATATTATGTTTAATTTCCTGGCTGTAGGAGAACCACATGAAGATACATTCCTGCCAATTCAAAAAAGTCATTAATTCTCACTTACATCTATAAGTGTTAATATCCCATCAAGTGGAGATCTCTGCTACTGTGATCACTAAAACTCTATCTGCTGTCAGCAGGTTGAATGCCTGACACTAAGTGGGTAAATCAGAGAATTTCCAGACTTATCAATGCCCAAGTATGAATTCCCACTGTTTGATGTACAATCTGAATAATGAGCTGCCAAAAATGATAAAAGGTAAGTAGAAGGGATGCATTATTCTGCTGAAGAATGTGTCAATGGAAATTTCTTGGGTGTATAAAGTTTTATGAAAGATTTTGATGTACAAGATGAATTTGGATGATCTAAATTTCATTCATATTCCCATTTTCTTATTATGTCTCCTTATAAAGCTTTGACTGTTTTCTACTTTGGTTGAATTTATCCCTGTCAACAGAGAGATTTAATCAGACTATTAAACAAAATAATCTAAGTTTTTCTTGAACAGAAAGAAAAGCATTTCTCCTATTATTATATTTACTATCAATATCACACCCCATGACACTACTCTTGTATAACAATTAATTTTAATATACTATTCCATTTAACTGGCACAGTTCAATATATCAAGAATAGCAATATATTGAAGAAGGTAAAACATATGGCATTAATGTAACCACCATTTGTACAATATATTGATATTCAGATGGTTTTAGTGATCTGGACACAATTACATACCTAATGAGTGAAGAATCAAGAATCCAAATCCATGATTATTTTATTTCTAAAGCCAATACAGTTTTCATTAATCATAATCACAATGCTGTAACCATTATAATTTAGGTCTACAAAAAAGTAAATTTAACAGATATTCAATGAATATGTGCATTAAGAAAGCCAACTTTATTAACTGACATACAGTTTCAATAGGATCAAAATCCAATCTAAATATAAAAAAACCTTGTTCTAAAAAATATATGGAAAAACAAAAATCCTAGAAAATAAACTTGTTACTGGAAAAGGACAAAGTTGGGGATTAACAATACCTCACATCAGCACTTCCTATAAAGCTACATTGATCAGGAAAATATCATACTTATGAGTACAAATACATCAATGGAAATAATGGGTAACCCAACATTGTTACATCTAGCTAGATGTCCAAGAATTTTGATCCACTAAAAACAGTGTCATTAATATCATAATTTGTCTTTTTTCTATAGGATAAATTTCTATATAGAGACAAGATGAGATATACATTTAGAGTTGTGTTTTATGTTTGGTATATATAGAGAACTACATAAGTAAAATAATGTAGAGCCAAATTCAAGTTGTATAAATTGTTGAAGTAAATAAGAACCTTTCCTAAGGTATATAAGTCATTTGATTATATAACAAGTATTGTAGAACTTGACTGAAAATCCATATAGTGCTGGGCTTTTTTTGATTGGTAGTCTTTTAATGGGGTTTTCTATTTTATTACTTGAAATTTATCTTTTTAAATCGTGTATGACCTCCTCATTTAATTTGTGTCGGTCATATGTCTCTAGAAATTTGTCCATGTCTTCAATATTTTTTATTTTATTGGAGTATAAATTTTAAAAATAGTTTCTGATTATCTTCTGTATTTCACATATGTCCATTTTTATATTTACTTCTTCATCTTGTAGTTTAGTAATTTGAGTTTTCTCTCTAGCAAAATGAAATTAAAACTCTACAGCTCACCCTGAACAAAAGTAAACTCAATTTGGACCAAATACATAGGCACTAGAACAGAGACCCTGCACCTAATAGAGGAAAAAGTAAGCCTAAATCTTCACCATATCAACCTAGGATCTGAGTTCCTTAATAAGATTCTAAAGTGCAAGAAGTAAAAGCAAGAAGCAATAAATGGGATGGATTCAAATTAAAAAGCTTCTTCTCAGCAAAGGAAATAATAATGTGAGGAGAGAGCCAAGAGGTTGGGAGAAAATCTTTACCACATGCACCTTCAATAAAGCATAAATCTCTAAGATCTATAAAAAACTCAAAAAACTTAATGCCAAAGAAAACAAGTAACCCAATCAGTAAACAGTCTAAGAAATGAGCACACACTTCACAGAAGAAGAAATACAATTGATCAACAAATATATGAAAAATTATTCAACATATCTAGCAATTAGAGAAATGAAAATCAAAACTACTCCAAGATTTCAACTCACTACAGTCAGAAGGCAATCATGAAGAATACAGGCAACAATAAATGTTTGTGAGGATGTGGGGAAAAAGGTACACACATACATTGCTGTTGGAACTGCAAATTGGTACAACCACTATGGAAAGCAATATGGAGATTCTTCAGAAAACTGGGAATGGAATCAACTTTTGACCCAGCTATTTCACTCCTTGATTTATGCCCAAAGGACTTAAAATCAGCAAACAACAGTAGTGCAGCCACATCAATGTTTATAGCAGCTCAATTCACAATAGCTAAACTATGAAACCAACCTAGGTGTCCTCCAATAAATGGATAAAGGAAATGTGGCATTTTTTTTTCAATGGAATATTACTCAACTTTAAAGAAGAATGAAATTACAGCATTCGCAGGTAAATGGATGGAGTTGGAGAATATCATGCCAGGCAAAATAAGCTAACCCCCAAAAAATCAAAAGCCAAATGTTTTGTCTAATATGTGAATGCAAATTCACAATGGGGTGGGGCACTAATGAAGAATAGAGTTATCTTGGATTAGGTAGAGGGAAGTGAAGGGAGGGGAGGAGAGGCATGTGGGGATAGGAAAGACAGTAGAAAGAAAAAGACATTATTACTGTATGTATGTATGTGACTACAAGACCAATGTGATTCAACAACATGTGCACTCGGAAAAATGAAAAATTATATCCCACTTATGTATGATATATCAAAGTACATTAATGCATTATGTTTCATGTACAGTGAATTAAAACAAATAAAAATTAAATGAAAAAAATAACTAGTGCAAAGCAAAGAGAAAAAAAGTAGAGAACTTTTGGAAAGACAATTAAACTAATCAGAAAATATAGAATGGCTAAGCAATATATGAAAAATTTATAACATTATTGAAATTCAGGAAAATGTAAAAGAAAAACATAAGGTGCTACTATTGATTTTCATGGATAGCTAATTTCATAATGGCATTTAATAAGTTTTGACATGAAGTGTGATATCCATCTTAGTTATAATCCTACCAGTTTGTATATTTGTATACACGGATGCGGCAACCTGCTTGGCTGTCAATTCAAAAACTGAGGAAGAGCAATGGGAGATTAGAAAAGACAAACAGACACACAGTGAGAAAGAAAGTTGGGATCAGGTGGGACACCATCCTCTGATGAAGGAACAATGACCCACAGCTAGCTCAGCATGTTTATTATATAGGTTTTATTGTGAAAAGCATTTTCTGTGATAAAGTTTCTTTAAAGCAGGAAATCTTGAAGATAAAGTACTGGCAATCAATTTTAATTATCTGTTTGCCCTCATAATTCTCTATCCCTGGCAGCTGGTATCTGTACTCAGAGTTAAGACTGATAGTCCTCTTCCTTGTACAAAACCTCTTTAAGCAGGGTGTCAACATAGCAACTGGGCAATCTTGAGATTAGCTTTGCAAAGAAAGTTTCCAGTGGAGGCACAGGCTCCTATTGTGAAACAGAGATTTTGAGGCAAGTCACCACTCTCCACATGTGGATATGCATATGAAACACATAGACAAACTCTTCAAGAATATAATGGCAATGAATTAGGTGTTGTCTATTAAACTTTAACATGAAAATAGGTAAAAAAAAATCTATGATGGTAATTCTATTTCTAAATGTGTATAATGGTTCGTGTAAATATATTCCTAAATATGTTAATGGAACAGCATGTACTTGACATTGAGACATGCATAAGGATGTTGACAGTGGTGTCAAACCAGAAACCACACAAATGTTTATTCACAGTTGGGTATGTGAAACATCTGAGAAAAAAACACAGCAACAAAAATGAACAGATGACACCTAAGTGTGTCAGGTTGAACAAGGTATCCAGGATCATGTCATTTATAGGATGCTCAAAAGCAGCCCCATTGGGAATCAAAATTTGAGTAGTGATGCAAGAAACACTGAAGTACCTCTGGATATGCTAAAATATAAAAATTGGCCAGACTTGCTCATGGCTATATTGTTCACTTTAAATAGTTCATTGCATGGTAAAATTGTGTCCTATGTGCTTTCCTCCACATGATTTGTATTTCACAATAAAAATGTTCAAATAATTAAAAGGATTATAAGGATTGTTAATTTCTTCTGTTTATAAGTCTGTAGGATTTAGTTATATTATTGTATCCCTCTTTTGTATTAGTAAAATTTCTAATTGTTTTCCAGACATCCTAATGTTTTTATTTCAATTTCTTCTGTACATTCTCATTCTAAACACTTGATGAGTTATGGAATTATTTAGCACCATATTTTATTTTACAAATAGAAGGCACTCCAGCCTGGCACTCATTGTTCTCACTCATGTCAGAATTGCAGGTCTCTTAAATTTCCCTCTTTATGTCTTCTCAGTTCTTTAACATCACCATATATTATTTCTATTTAATTTTTTCAAGTCCTGCATATGCAACTCAACTTATATAACTGTTTTTATCCCAGTAGTCCTCCAATATTTTTCTCATTGTTTCACTATACAATAATATTTATAAACATGCCTTCAAAACATTTTTTTCGGATTTTTTTTTTTTTTTTACAGAAGATGTATTAAGAAATTCACCGTGTCAGTTCTGTGTATTTTGTTTTGCATCATAGCTATCCTTCCTGCCTTGTTTCAGTTATTTAAAAAAAGAGAATGGAGAAATGAAGGTAAATAGCTATCTCCAAATAGACTCTGAGTGCTTTATAAAGAATCTGAGCAATTTGTGAACAATGGAAATTTGTAGTCATATAATGTCAATGCATTATTAATAATAACTGTAAGGTTATCAGTATATAGGTGCTAATATTCTCAAGAATTTAAAATTAACATATGCAATCAATTATTTATTTTAATAAATTTAATAATATGTTCTGGATTCAGATTTTGTGTTTCAGCAGGTGGAGTCTGTGTAATTGAAAGTTAATTATTATTATTTTTCAATTTTTTACAAAACAGCATGGTATTTTTCATGCATGTTTTCCTTATCATGAAATGCATCATAATATTTTCCTTAAAAATATTTTCATGAGTCTACACAGATTGTGGAGAATAAAGAACACTTCACATATGATAAATTTCAGTTGGTGTATGTGTACTTTGGCAATGCTGAATTAGTCATCTTAGCATGTTATTAATTCCTCAGAATATTCCCTGCATATGCTTTAAAAGACACTAGGTTTTTAAGATTTTCATTTCATTTATATCAAGTTTAAGCCGTCCAAAACATACTCTCAGCAAGTATAATTAGATGGTAGTTTATAAAATTGCTTTAACATATAAATAGAACAAATTAAGTCAAATGAGCAGAGAATAAAGATATGGTTAATGAAACCCATTTGTATGCTGAACAGCTGAGCAGCAATAATTGAGAGTGAATTTTTATTTTTTAATGTATTTAAGATATATACATAAAGATATAGAAGTATTTCATATTTCTTTTTGAACTCTTACCAATTCAAATGTCCTGGAAAAAAATTTAAGCATCCAATAAGAAAGAAACCTTGCTAAAGAATGAAATAATATTTTATCATAATCTCATAGAATGAAATGAGAACAAGTTTTAATGTCAATGTATTTAGTGATTGTGGATAGGCCATTTCTGATGATTTTATTCATTAAGTGATACAAAATAAGGTCAGGTAAAAACTTTCTGGTGCCATATCAATGCCTAAAGATTACAGTAAAATTTAGAAATAGGAGGCCACTAAAATCACATACAAGTTTTAGATAGCTATGGTAATATCATGGTAACAAAAGAGAGATGCTAATTCTGATTAAATAAATATAATATGGAAATCAAGTTAAACAGACTAAAGATGAAAGACTATGTGATGAAATAATTGAAATATTCCCATTTAAAAGAAAATAAGATTATGCCTAATATATAAAAAAATGTTAATTCAATTTATAGGTAGGTTTTGTATCAACAGTGCATATACATGTATGTTTATGTGTATAGTCTGGCAATGTAGAATAAAAATAAACTTCTGAAATTGTGAAAATTACTATAAAAATTCATAATTGCTTCTTTATTTTTAATGTTACTATAATAAAGTGAAAATATTTAATGTCCCTCCTAATATCAAATGAAGAAAGGAATAGACCATCAGATAATTGTGAAATGATCTATTTCAAATTAAAATTCATGTTAACAAATTGTCATTGGTCTAAACGAAGGAAAATTCTTCATAATTTTTACTCAAGGCTACACTAAAATTATTCATTTGTAACAGACAGTAATGGGATGTGAGTAGCTAAAAATTAAAACTCAAGAATCCCAATATATTTTAAATCTAAATTCTAGGGCCAGAATGACTTTTACTATTAAAAAAAGGAAAATATTTTAGTGTGGACATGCTTATTTTCATCACTATATAAAAATACTAGAAATGGATAAATGTAAAATGCATTCTTTCCACAAGGGATCTAGTATTCAATTGGTAAGAATGCAAATTTATAGGCTAAGTGATGTGTAATATTTGCAATGCAATCATTGGAGTTTTATAGTAAAATAAATCATACTGAGAGTTTGTAGAATGCCTTTTAAAATTGTCTAAGCTTGGACAATATGGTATTTGGGATTTTCACAGATAATACCAAGAATCTGGAGGTAAAGTGAATGGTCATCTCCTAATTTCATTGGTCAAGTTGCTAACAGTTCTGCCTTCTCTTATTTAATTAATTTGAAATTACTTGAGTCTCCAGCTATGGCCTTCAAAGAGTGTTGTAATATTTAATGGAGACCTAGTCAAATTCCAGAAACATATGCAAACACTCTCTTAGAGAGTTTCTGAAGTTAACCTTACATAGATTGAGGTGGTGGAAAGAACCTCTATTAAAAAAAAAAAAAAAAAGACACTGCAAAAAACATCAAAATTTCTCTCCTAAGAAATTCTCAGTCATATTTGGTAGATGGAAAGGGCTGTCGTGGGCAGATTTAAATTTCATTGTTTTATGGAATTCCTGGCAAATAAGTTCTCATATCTGTGTTTTAAAGTGAGTTTTGAAGTTTAAATTAATGTGGATGAATTTATTATTTATTTAAGTATTTTGTTAATTGTTAACTGTTGGTAAAAATGAAATATATATTAAGAAATAACTACAAACAGAGAATGTGAAGGTAATTTTCTCAAATTCTTGTGGCAATATAGAAATGTTAATGTATGATAAATCATATAATGAGCTATGCATCAAAAGCCATAGAATTTACGATCTTTATCAAAAGATGTGATTACTAAGTTGAATTTTGAAGAATAAATGTACAAATAGGTAAATAAATTAAAACAATTTTGTGAAAACTTGTAAATCTGTATGAATGAGAAATTAGTGCTAGTTTTGATTTAACTTGACAATAGATTTAATAGCCAAGGTTGACATTATGATGACACTATGCATTAGTTTTTATTGCTGCTATAACACATTACTTGATATTTAGCAGCAGATACAACATAAATGTATTATCTCATTATTGTAGGTCAGAAATCTTGCCATGGCTGACATGAATTCCTTGTTCAGGATATTACAACACTGGAGTTAAGATGCTGTCTAGGCTTTCTACTTTTTTCTTGAACTTGAACTTCTATTCCAGGCATTCTTGGTTTGTTGGTAGAATTCAGTTCCTTCTGGTTGTATCACTGAAGATCGTGGTTTCTTTACTAGTTATTATTAGCTGATACTCTTTCTTATTTCTTGACTCCTATAGTAACTTCACAAATCTGTAAATCTTACAAAAGAGCACAACACATTTAAAAACACACTTGATAATATTAGGTACACCTGGATAATCTCCCTTTTTTTAAATTCCAGAATTAACTGATAAAAATTCAACCCCAAGAGTCATATTAAGTCATATTTCCTGCTCTTCTGCGCTTAGCAGGAAGGGATTATTCTAAGTATATATGAAAGTGGGTGGAGGTCTTTGGTGCTCTCTTAAACTTCTTCCTGCAACTGTAAAGTGAGAATTTGATCTAATTGTGAACAGCATTGTGGTTTATAAGGAGATTTGTTTTTGTTTTTTGCCGCTGTCTGGCTGGGCACAAGATCACGAGCCACTCAAACAGGAACAAACTTTATTTTTGAAACAACCGCCAAATACCACGTTTGTGTCCAGGAAGAATCCTGATCCACCCACGCAGCGTTCCGCCGGTTCCTTCCCGGACCCCCAGCGCCAAAACTTCCCCCGGAATTCCCTCCTACTGCACTTTCCCAACCAATGGGAACTCTCCAGGAGTCCCGCAGCAGGCCCAGGTAAACAGCAGGAGTCCGGTATCCATATGAATGTAATTTTTAACATAATCATATCATCTCAATGGCTAGCTGGCGTCACCTTTCAATCAAAAATGCCATGCATCATATTAATTGGCTGTGGCTCCCAGCAGTTTTTGTAATAAAGAGAAGACCAAAGACTTTCAAAATGTTACATAATTTTCTTTTTTAATTGATTTCTTTAAAAAATAAATGACATCAGAATGCATTCAATTCTTATTACACATATACAGCACAATTTTTTATATCTCTGGTTGTGTATAAAATATGTTGATATCAATTCGTGTCTTCATACATGTAATTTGGATAATGATGTTCATCACATTTCACCATCATTTTAAACACACACATATCTCCACAATATTTGTATACATTGTGTGTATATATAGCCACTATTGCATATTATTGAACAATAAATAGTATAGGACATAAATCCTTGAAAGCAGAATAATAAATAAGGAGAATTCCATGTTTATTGTTTATTTTAGTCTGTAGGTGAGATACATGGTGGAAGAAAGTATTTACAAATCATCTATAAGGTAAAGGACTTCTATACAAAACATAAGAGACTGAAAGTACAATAAGAAAAATAATCACTCTTAAACATAAGATAAACATCTGAATATACATCATCTTACTAATGAAAATGACAAATAGCCATAAGCATAGATGTTCATCCTCATATGCACTTAAAACAGCAATGAAATACCACTATATACCCATCACAATGGCTAAACTTACAATGACAATATCAACTACTGGAAAGGCCACAAAGCAACATGAACTCTTGTTAATCATTACTGTATGTTCAAAATGCTAGAGTTCTTGCAAAACTTCTCATCCTGTTACTATACGATTTAGCAATCATATAGCTAGGTATTTGCCCAAATAATTAAAAAAAAAAGACATGTGCATAAAATAAATGCTCATGGATGTTTATAGCAGATTTGTCTATAATTTCCAAATACTGAAAGAAATTAAGATATTTTCCAGTAGGTAAATGGATAAACTGTGAAATATCAATAAAATTAGGAATATTTAAGATTAAATTTTTCAAGCAATATTTAAGAACACATGTAAAAACTTACAATGTAATATATATGTATTATATTTATATATAAGATACATATATAAAATTCAGAAGAACTTAATATGTTGAGAAACATATTCATTTTTGTCTCTATTTTTAGAGTTTAACCCTTTACTGGTTATGGTTTAAATCTGAGGTGTCCCCCAAAAGTTCCTGTGAGAGACAATTCAGAAAGTTCAGAGGTGAAATCCCTGGGTTCTGAGATCCTTAACCTAATCAAGGCATTGATCCACTGAATGGATAAACTTGGTGATAACTCTAGACAGGTAGGTTGACAGGTGGAAGTCTCTTGAGTCACACCTTTGAATTATATGTTTTATTTCTGGTAAACAAGAGAATTCTTTCTGCTTCCTGACAATCACGTCCTGAGCTTCTTTTTTCCCAGATACACCCTCTGCCATGAAATTTTGCCTTACTTTGAGACTAGCGTAATGGAGTTATCTTGTTTATGGACTGAAACCTGTGAATCCATGGGCCCAAATAAACTTTTCCTCTAAAATTCTTTTTCTCAGTTTTGGGTCAAAGTGGCAGACAACCTGACTAAAACATTACAAATTGATCTAAACTGTCTGCATTTTGAAACGTGACAGAGTAAATTTTATATGTTAAGATACTATTGATGTAACATGGGAAGATTTCTTTTTAAGAAGAAGGACATTTGCTTTACATAATCTGAGTTCAAGACTTAAATAACAATAATCATCAGCCTGCGGTAATAGTTGCATTGGTAACTTTTTTTGTTATAACAAAACATTTGAGATGGTAATTTATAAATAACAAAAAAATTATTATCTCTCATTTTTGAATGTTGGGAAATCCAAGAACAAGTCACTGGTGGATTCACTGCCTGGTGAAGGTAGCTTTCTGCTTCCAAGCTGGTGCCTCATGCTACATCCTCGAAAGGAGAAGAGACCAACTGTTTCCTCAAATAGCAGAAGAAATACAAAACCAAAGGGGCACAGCTCTCTATTGTTGGAATATATATATATATATATATATATATATATATAGCAATGGTGTAATAATTATAATTACACCATTGTAATTATAATTATTAAATTATTAATTACTAAAATAATTAGTAAATATAACATGAAAGAATTTATTAATAGCCTGTAAATACAGAGTATATTGATTTTAAACAAACATAATAGTGACAGGTAGTTTGAGGAGTGAGAAACATCGTTTTAACAAACGATGCTTAAACAAAATATAAATAAATACAATTTGAACTTTGACCAATATCTCATGCCAGAAACAAAAATTAATTTACTTGAAATACCAAGTTCAACATAAAAGCAAATTTGAAAATTACATTAGTAAGTGTAATGGTATGCATTCAATACTTTAGGGGAGGCAGACATTCCTTATAAATCCCAAAGAAATTCACTTAGTAAAAAGGAAAAAATGATTCATTGAATTTTCTTGCATTTCAGTCACACATTCATCAAGAAACAGAATATGAAAAGTTAAAGTTTTGTTTTCCAAGAAGTAATATTTCCAATATGACTATTTGGGAAAGGACTTAGGTCATAATTATATATAAAAATTTTAAAACTCAATAAAACAAATCTTGGACCCAATCAAATTTCTAAGCAATCCACAGTTGAAACACAAAGACATAAATAATAGCTGATAAGCTCATATGCAGTGGTGTTGAATATCATTGGTCACTAGGGAAATGCGGATGAAATAAGTTCTCATTTTCCATTCACTAAAACAGCTAAAATTTTAGGCTGACAGTGGCAAAAGTGAGTGAGCATGTTGAACAAATGAATTCTTATAATAATAGCAATGTTATATGTTTTATATTAGACTTTGAAAATATTTGTCAGCTTTTTATAATATTAAATATAAATCTACCCCATGATCCGGGAATCTGTAGTATTAATAAAATGATACATCAATACAATATTTGATGGGAATGTTGTAGCAGTTTAATTAAATCAGAAACTGGGAACTAACCCATGTGCTCATCAATAAAAGATTTAACAAACAAAATGTGGTATTATATGAAATGAAACACCACTCTACAGGGGAAAAATAAACTATATATCAATATGTTAACATAACTGAGAAAAATAAGACAGAAAAACATAGGGGCTGTGTGTAAATTAAACTGGTTTAATGTTTGGGAGATTTTTCTTTTCTATTTGTAGTAGAAAGATACACATTATCTAGATCAATTTTATGTTCAAGAACCAAAATATTGTTGCCTTACTGCTTGGTTTCTTGCAGTATTTTTCTTATCTTAAATCTATTTTTCCTTGTGACTCTAAGACTCTAAGATGATCTACCCCTGTAAATCATTACTGTATACATTTCATTCAGTATACATTCAGTAGAGTGGGGAGACTGACCTGTGAATTACTTAAGAACAAGTAAATGTTTGCCCCAGAAGTCCAATAGCAGATGTATCCTTAAAACTAACTGACCTAAAATGAGATAAACCTCTCTCTCATTAGTCCAACCAATACTAGTAATCATGTAAATGGATTAAATGACTCAACCTAGGATAAAAATAAATGGAAAAATTGTTTCCCCAAAACTCCTAAAGAAGTATTTACATGGCTACCATCTTAAGCACAACTAAAAGCTAAATGTGGTTGGAAGCACCAAATATTTTTCTTAAAAAGAAAAAAAAAAGATTTTAGCTTAAAACATATTTTCTGTCAGATTAAAGTGAGCCCATATAGCCAAGTTGAGCAAGGTAGTTTTTATTTTAGATAATGTAAACCTAAATATACATGGTAGGTAAAGAAAGTAGGAAGCATCCATAACATTACTTTTGAAGGTTCTATTTCTAATCAGGCGTTCTGTGCTTCATATAAACTGAGCCTTATTTCATATAAAATATCAGAGTTGCATAGTTTAGAAGTGTGTCTTGAGTAGATGGTAGAAAAAAATTACAAAAATTTTTGGTTTTAGTGAGAAGATAAATCTTCCTATTAAAATAGAAATTAACAAAATTTTGTAGAAAAACCTTTTAGTAATTCTGACTAATATAATAATGTGTCACACAAAAGTAAGAGGTCATGTTTTCTGCTGTACTGAGAATGCTGGGCTACTTTTCAAAATCTTAATTGTTCGTACATTGTTGACATATAAGAAACGAGATGTCACTTTTGAAATGACTAACTCTTTAAAAGCCATCTGCAGTCACACTGGGTGGTTTTATGGCAGGTGGTATTTAAAAAGTCACTCAGCTCATTAGTGGTTTCAATTAGCTGATATGTATAGTGCAGCCCCCTGACAGGTTGTATCAACTGCCATATAAAATCTGGGCAGGATTCTCAGGAAAGGTCTGCTGAATTGGAACATGTAGACCTCCCTGTGCAGAAAGGTACATCTTCCAATATCATTGACATCATCTAGAATTGCAATTAGCATATATATTGTGACCAGATGGGCATCCAGATCAAAATAGGTCATCTTTCTTAGATCTAATAATTTCAATTTAGGATAAATATTGATTTTTTGTATGTATATATACCTTTTAAATGAAAATCACTTCAGTTCAAGGAAAGATCCTAGGCCTGTTTAAACGGTTCTGAGGCATATTTATCTTACTTTCAAAACACAATGTTTTGACAAATGTATAGTCACCTGTATTTCAAAATGAAACTACAACAGTTGAGGAATGTTCAGAACCAATAACAAACCATAACCAAAAGTAAAAATTTAGTGTTCATAAACTAATTATTATGGTTAAAGATGAGAATAATGGATTTTCATGGGATGACACCAAATATTCATTACTAAAATCTTTCCAAAAGTTCTTACATTCTTTACTTAGTTTCATATAATATTTCAGTTTAATTATATTGCATAAGAGGCTACATGTATGTGTGTATGTGTATGTATGAGTAAATGTGTGTGTGTATGTGTAAGTAAGTAACACACAGAGCATCAAAAAACTATAGAAGATCATTTTTTTACCTAATATATTGCTCCTAGTAAGAATTATGACATTTTACACATGTAAATTTAACTAAGCCTTCTCAAAGCCTTCTTTCATTATAAACCTCTTAAATGCATTAAATTTCAGAAGAAATAATACAAAAGTTCCAACCACAGGTTTTAATATGGTAGGTAGAGAAATTTCTTATTACCTGAAAGCAAATCAAAATTAATGGATTACTGTCAGATGTATTTATAAATGGTAACTTAAATTTTTACTAGCAGGTAAAATGGTAGAAATTCCTACTTTTATGTAAAAGAATTTAGTATTTTTCTGCTTAACATAGTTCATATTTAAATATTTTATATTTAATATTCACTATTATCGACTATGAATATAATGTGTCATGTTGTTTTATTTTACTGGAAGAACATGAAACTCATTTACTTATTTAATTTATCTATGTATTTATGAGAAGATGTGCTTATTAGTAGTAATTTTAAAGAGATTTTTGGAAGGAAAAGAAAGCTCTAACAGTAATGTTTCCAGAATCTAATAACTAAGGACAAGCAAATTATAAACCATGACAAGATACAAGATACTGCCTGATTTCCACTAGGATGGCCATCAATTTTTTTTTTTAAAGGAAATAAAAAGTGTTGTTAAGGATGTAGGGAAATTGTGTCCCTTGTGCATTGTTGGTGGGAATGCAAAACAGTAAAATCTCTCTTAAAAAAAAAAAAAAACAACCTTTAAAAACAAACAAACAAAACCAAAAAATAGGTTACACCACTACCGCCTTTGCTGCTGCCTCTGACTCAGCTGCTGCCAGCCTGAGGTTACCTGGAGGAGAAACTTCTGCCCCAGAAGCAACTGAAGCTAACACTGCTGCTGACCCCAGAGATCGCCTGGTGAAGCTTCCCCCACAGCTGCAATGGCTGCTGTTGACCTGTTGCCTCCTGCTTACAACCATTGCCACTGCTTCTGCTACCACTGCCTAGAGGACTGCTGTGGCGGAGGCTCCAGGTTTGGTTGCACATGGCTGCATCCATTTTGGGACAGCAACCAGGACCTGGGGCCTGGATTCCAGCAGGTTTACCCCAACAAAAGCTTCTGTCTGGGGACTCCAGCTGGGACCAGCAGGTCCAGTATTGGGGTGCCTAAGGATTTGGAGGAGCCTGGTGTCTTCCTGCTGAGAGTGCTGGTGGCCCTTGTCTTGCTTCTTCATCTCAAAGTTGCCCCTTTGCATGAGTGTGTCCCTGGTGGTCTCTCTTCAAGTAGGAGAAGCATTGAGATCTTGGGACTGCAGCATGGCTGATCCTGAGGTATCTGAAGACCAGATTGGTAGGATACAGACTGGCTTTGTGAGCCTGATCTGGGCTTGGTGATCCCAAGAGAGGTAGAGACGGAGCTAAGAAACTGTTGAACACTGACAAAGACAGTTCGACTTTCCACCAAGATTTATTTTTATTTTATTTTACTTTTAAAATAAAATTTTCAGTTTTGCTGGCAAAACTGAAAATCCATATGGAGGAAAATGAAATTAAACCTTCATCTCTCACCCTGCACAAAAATCAACTCAAAGTGGATCAAAGACTTAGGCACTAGAACAGAAATCCTAGGTCTAATAGAAGAAAAAATAGGTCCAAATCTTCACTACATTGGCCTAGGATCTGACTTCCTTAATAAGACTACCAATGTGCAAGAAGTAAAATCAAGAATAAATGAATGGGATGGATTCAAATTAAAAAGCTTCTTCTCAGCAAAGGAAATGATTAATAATGTGAAGAGAGAGCCCAAAGATTGGGAGAAAATCTTTACCACATGCACTTTCAATGAAGTATTAATCTCTAAGATATATAAAGAACTCAAAAAAACATAACACCAAAAAACCAAATAACCCAATCAGTAAATGTGCTAAGAAACTGAACAGACACTTCACAGAAGAAGAAATACAATTGACCATCAAATATATGAAAAAAGTATTCAACATTTCTAGCAATTAGGAAATGCAAATCAAAACTAAGATTTCATCTCACTCCTGTCAGCATGGCAATCATCAAGAATACAGGCAAAAATAAATGTTGGCACGGATGTGGGGGAAAAGGTACACTCATAATTGCTGGTGGGACTGCAAATTGGTGTAACCGCTATGGAAAGCAGTATGGAGATTTCTCAGAAAACTAGGAATGGAACACAGCCATATCAATATTTATAGCAGCTAAATTCACAATAGCTAGACTATGGAACTAACCTAGGTGTTCTTCAATAGATGAATGGATAAAGAAAATGTGGTATATATACTCAATGGAATATTACTCAACTTTAAAGAAGAGTGAAATTATTGCATTTGCCATTAAATGGTTTGAGTTAGAAAATATCATGCTAAGCGACATAAGCCAATCTCACAAAACCAAAGACGAATGTTTTCTCTAACATGTGGATGCTAATTCACAATAGGGTGGGGGGCACTAGGGAAGAATAGTGTTACCTTAGATCAGGTAGAGGGAAGTGATGGAGGGGAGTGGAGGGGATGTGGCAATGTAAAAGATAGTAGAATGAAACATGTATTACTATATGTAGATATGTGACTACATGACCAATATGACACTGCAACATGTGCTCTCAGAAAAAGAAAATTATATCCCATCTATGTATGATATGTCAAAGTGCATAAATGCATTCTACTTTGATATATAACTAATTAAAACAAATTTAAATATTTAAAACAAACAAAGGAATAAAAACAGTATGGTAACTCCTAACAGCAAAAAGCTTCTTGATATAAGTTGCAACATTTTGAAAACTGGGACTCAAAAAAATATTTGTACATATGTGTTCATAGGAATAGTATTTACAATAGACAAAAGCATCCCAAGTGTCTGCCCATTGATGAATGAATGAACAAAATGTAATACATATATCCAATGGAATTCTAGCATATATTTCATATCAAAACGGATGAGTCTTGAGGACTTTAAGTGAAATAAGCCTTTCACAAAAGACACATTCTGAATAACTCCACTTACATGAATTATGAAGAGCAGTGAAAGTCATAAAAGCAGGGAGTAAAATGGTAATAGTCAGAGGCCAGGAAAAAGGGGGGTGCTACTAATTGTTTAATGGATATAATAGTTCAGTTTTCCAAATGAGTTTTGTGGCTGGATGGTGGTAGTTGTGGGACAACAAATTGAAGGTGATTAATGCCACACTTAAATTTGGTTAAGGTGGTTGTCTCATCCTCAATGCAGTTGTGCCAGGCCAGTGGGGTAGGCTGAGGGAAGGCCAAAGAAAGTGCCTGGAGATACAGTAAAAAATGTGTTTTGTTGAAGAAAGTTTGCCAGATGTCAGACACTGCTCCAAGAAGAGTTTCGAAGAAATAGGACCCCAATAGGCTGACCTCTGTCCTTCAAGGTGCTTTCCCAGGTGTACTTGCTAGAAATTAGCTTTCCACAGATAACACTAATTGCCCTGGTTCTCTGTGTGCATAAAAGGAAGCCAATGTCTCTCAAGATAATATGTATCTGGACTTTCAACCCAGACTTGATCTTATTGTTTCCTTAACTGGGCTGTTCCCCCAAAATCAACAGAAAGAGGGCACACAGAGACATGGTGTTTTACTGTTCTTCTTCACTTTAGGGGTGATTAAATGGCAAAATTTAAATATTTGCTATAATTTACTAGTGAAGCCATTCAGTGATAAAGGTTGAAATTACTTTTTTAAAAAGAAAATAAGGGTGCTGGGCACAGTGGAACATGCCTGTAATCCTAGCAGCTTGGGAGGCTGAGGCAGGAATATTGCAAGTTCAAAGCCAGCCTCAGCAAAATCGAGGTGATAAGCAACTTGGGGAGACCCTGTCTCTAAATAAAATATAAAATAGGGCTGGGATGTGGCTAAGTGGCCCAAGTGTCCTGAGTTCAATCTCCATACCAAAGGAAAAAAAAAGAGAGAGAAAGAAAGACAGTTCTGTCATTGCTTACCATATTAAAAATCTCAAAGTGTGATTATCTCAAATTTGTAATAATTTGGAATTTTTATATATGAATTTGCTCATTAGTAAAAAAGAGCTAATTCACATCAACTTAATATATAACAGCTTATAATAAATTTAAATGCCATCCTTGATTTTCTAAATTTCAGTGCCATAAGCCACTTCTCCATGGCCACATTCATATATAAATGTCACCACTCTTGGCATCTCAGTAAGAAATTTATTTGGAGATAAGGTATTTACAGAAATAATCCAGTTAAAATGAAGTCATTAGCAAGAGCCTAATCTAATGATATGCATCCTTAGGAAAACAGGAAATTTGGACACAATCAGAGAAGGAAAACTAGGTGAAGAAAGAGAATACAGCTATCTGCTAGCTTTCCCTTGGAGATTAAGAGGAAACCAAACCTGTAAACATTTTAATTTTGAGTCTCTGATTATAGAACTATGAGACAATAAAATCTGTTGCATAAGCTATCTAGGTTGTAATATTTTGTTACAGCAGCTCTAGCAAATTAAGACACCATTTGATATGAAGTGTCAATAGAGCCAGGTCATTATTTCATGTGTAACTAAATCCTAAGTCATTATGATGTAAAATATATTGCTTATGTTAAAGACATAAATCCATCACATAATTGTAAACTGAATTAGATTGATGGAAACATTTAAATGTATTTGCATTAGGGAAAAGTGCAAGTGTTACACACATGTATTAATTCTCTCTTCCCCTACATTGAGAAAACAAATTAAAGTCATTTAAAAGTCAAGTCATATTCTATTACATATAAGAAGGAAAAAAAAACTGCTTGCTAAAAGCATGAACTTGGTTGTGCTTTGCTATCATGAATCATTAAGATATAAAACATTAGTAAAAACTAAAACTTGAGAGCTTGTTTGGAGGTTCTAACAGGAGAGGCAGCAACTCACATACCCTTGACTGAAGAAAGGCTCCTGTATCTGGGAAGGTCATCTCTTCACTGAGTGCAGCTTCGGGAGGGATGCACATGGAGCGATGAGGGGGGAAAGGGACACCCACCTAGCCAGCCAGATCAGCTGAATCAACCCTGGCGATCAATGGGGTGACAGATGTCGCAGCCGGATCACGCTCACATCCAAAAACTGTAAAACTTTAGGAGAGATTTTTTTTTTTTAATTTTTACTTTATCATATGTTGAAAACTGGAATGAAAGGTAAATGGAGAAACAATCTTAAATAACATAGTAAGTATATAATATTCTCAACAACAACCCCTTTATATATGTTGCGAGAATCTGGGGCTATTTTTCTAAAAAAATTTAAGCCACAGTGTGAGGAAAGAGAATTTAAAATTAATTATTCAGAAATAATAATCATAGATTTTCATTTGAACTTTGCACTTTTTCCTTTATTGCATCTGAAAATTTCAGCCATCTGATTTGGTTTCTTCTGGTACTAACTGCTGGAGTGGAAATGCTCCCTTAAATGAATTCTTCAGGCTATTAGTTTGGATGTGCCCCATTTATTTGTGTTCTGCTCTTTTCTTGTACATATATTAGAAAACACATAAATATATTCTATCACTTTCCATCATTCTCCTACCATTCAATCTGTGATTTTTTTAACCAGGGAATTTCATTATAAGATCAAAGATGCTTATATCTAAAACATACTTAGAAGCATAAAGTATGTAACTAAATGTTCAAAATGTTTCCACTTAATATAATTCAAGGCATTTGAATGTCTAACACAGGAAACAATAGAACTCATGCTATGCTGAAAGACAATTATTATCACAGCAGTGTGTTTAAAGTAACTGCATAAAAAATCAGTTAAAGATTTCCTCACTGGCATTTTATCATGAAACCTGACAGACATTCTGTAAGCCTAATCATCTTTACTACATATGGGAATATTTGATAAAAAAACCAAAATGTCCTAGTGCATGCACATATGTATCTGTACATGATTATGATGTTAGATTTAGATATAAAGCAACATCATCCTAATTAGTTTTTGTCTAAAAAGGAAAGATCTGGAGTTTTATCATATTTGCAATCTATAGCTATTGCTGGCCATGGTTCCAGAATACTGACAGAAGGCAGCAGACACCTAAACCAGGGACAATCCATTTTATCACTCAGGGAAATAGTAGTTGCAAAGTATTGGCATTTTCATGTGGCAGTTCTCTGAGCCCCAGTTCCTGCAGGTGATGAGAAGAGAGCCAGGTGACACTTACACATGTAAGAAATTTCATTAAAGGAAAAGAAACGTGAGCGTAACAAATTCAAATTTCATACTGATCAGTTGGCATGCCTTTCCTTTGCTCACACAAAAAAGTAATCTCTGTTCCTTCCAAGGCTCTTTGCTCTGCAGATACATCTTAAAAGAAAATCAAGAACAAAGTTGTCAGTGACTGTGATTGCAACATGTACAGAAATATAGGACCTGTGAAGAATTTTCTCCCAACTGTATTTTAATTTGGCCTGAAACAGAAACACTTGAATGTACATGAAGGTCACAAACTTCTAACAGGTGGCTTGCTTATTGCCTACTTTAACATAAAGAGACTCTCAAGACTATTTTAACTTCTGTAACTTACAGTGAAGAAGATAATGTCTAAGAAATGCTATGTCATTTTGACTTTCAGAAGGATTTTAGAAACTACATAACAAGAAGGATACTATTAGGATTCCTATATATTGAGTTGTTGCTTGGCAATTTTCTTTACCTTGAATACTATACCATCATCCATATCATCTTATTTTTAAATATCCATTCTATCACATTTCAGACAGTTTAAGAAATTTAGGATCAAAATCAGCTGCTGTAAAATATTATTAAGCAGCCTAACCAGCTCAATTTAGCTTATGATGAGAAAGTAAAAACAAAATTAGAAAAAACTCAGAAAATAACAAGTCATTAGGCAAAGCTGACAACAGTTAATAACCTCTTAGGAAGTATTTTAGAGTATGTTTTTTGAGATATCTTAAAAATGTTACTCTCTGGGCCAGGTGAGGTGGCACATGCTTATAATCCCAGAGGTTCAGGAGGCTAAAACAGGAGGATTGTGAGTTCAAAGTCAGCTTCACCAATGGCGAGGCACTAAGCAACTCAGTGAGACCCTGTCTCTAAATGAAACACAAAATAGGGCTGGGGATGTGGCTTACTGGTTGAGTGTCCCTGAGTTCAATCCCTGGTAAACCCCCCCCCCCCCGCAAAAAAAAAGTATTACTTTCTGGAAACTCCGACATAATTTGGTGGCTAACCAAGAATTTATAGTTTGTCCATCTATTTCATTTTTAAACATAGTCCAGACTTTTGAATCTTACAAATACATTAGATACCTAAGTTAACTCCAAAAAATTCTTATGTTAAAGACCACATTAAGATCATAGCATTTGTATGGCCCATGAGAAGGTAAGGAAGATGAGGAGTTTGTGTGTGAGGCTATCTCAAAGGGACCATAAGAAGTTAAGAGAACCAATAAACTCAGGCACATGCATATGCTAAACATGATAAGGAAATGCCAATATGAAATGTGTGATTTGAAAATCAGTTACATGTAATTAGTAATGCACCTTAGACCTGTCATGTGCATCAAAGAACAAAAAATTGAACACATTTACTTTTTAAAATAAGAGTTAATTATCATTATCCTCTCATTCATTCATGAAATACACATGGAAAGGAAGGACTATGTGACTATTAGGTCCCATGTCTATAAGATAAAGCTAACATTACTATATGGAATGTTGAGTATTATGGAACAAAATTTAATTCATGTAATTCATCCTACAGTGAAAATAGTGATAGCAAGTACCCTATGTAAGTATTCTTATTTTCTTATTGCATTAAGAACATCACTCCTCCTCACAAAGAATCAAATGCATTATTTAATGTCTACACAATAAAATAATGTGTAAGACATGAAAAAGTAATGAATTAGTACAATGAGATTTAATTTGGAGGTATTTCCACAAAGTTTCATTGAGTGTATCAAAAAAAAATAATTTTAAAAAATTAACCAAGGGGCTGGGGATGTGGCTCAAGCAGTAGCGTGCTCACCTGGCATGCGTGCGGCCCGGGTTCGATCCTCAGCACCACATACAAACAAAGATAAATATTAAAATTCTCTCTCTCTCTCTCTCTCTCTCTCTTTCTCTCTCTCTCTCTCTCTACCTTTCTCTCTCTTTAAAAAAAAAAATTAACCAAAAAAATAGTGCTCTCTGATTGAATGTTTGTTTTAATATCATTAATCATCTTGTTAAGAAGGTTTCCATTCTTAGTTTGATAGCAAATATACAGTGATTTGCAACACACACACACACACACAATCTATTCTTATTGATGTGTCTCAACTTAGGAAGAAGTACTTGTACTATAATATATATCTTATATTCCATATGGTTTTTGTTCTTACTTAATTTTTAGTTTTCATATATTTAAATGGACAATAAGTTATTCAATAAAAATATGCACAAACCTTCAAAAAATTGATTGGCTTATGTTTCACCTTATGGTGAATTTGAATTTTAAGCCATCCAAAACTTTAGACTAATCTATAAATCCGAAGGTCAGTGAATGGAATTTTAACTATATATTTTAGAAATATTATATCAATTATTTTTGATAGTAAAGCCTAGCTATCAAATTGTTTTAGTTGTATAGTAGACCCGGGGTTATTTTAACCTCTGACAAAGAGAAAATATTAAGCACATAAAAGTACTTACGACATTGAAGCAGATATAAATTAAAGAGTAAAACTAACTCATAGGATAACACATTACATCAGATTTAAACACACACAAAGAAATAATGCTGTGCATTATACATCAATGCAAAAATCCCCGAAATGAGGAAAAAGTTCTGTTCCCATGTGGACCTTGTCAGAGCTCCAGATGACATGAATATCTGAGCATGTGTGCTTCTTCAGGTTCTTCTGTTTGTGGGACAGAAGTTAAGAGTTCTGCAGCTTCCATCATTTGGCTGAAGTTCATTGCCTGCAGGTTAGCTCTGTTTTCACAGATGAAATCCTTCACCTTGTTTGGATGCAGTCAACTGAGGTCTCTGCACCTGCTGGGCCAGATTACAGGAAGATATTTCTGTTTTACCCTGACTTTGACTTTATCTAAACCTGAGCCTCGGGTGTTTTGTCTTTTGATCTCTACATCTCTAGGCAATGCTAATAATTAATTTCCCTGACTTACCATTGCTCTTTTAATAGAGATCATGCTTTAAAATATTTAAAATTGTCTAGAAATGCTGAAGTCAGTGGTGAATATCTGGACATCTCTAATTAACACTCAAAGAAATTACTTTAAGAATACTTTGAAAGACCTGAAAATACTTTTTTATTTATGGACAAAAGATGAGCTTCACACACTGAGCAACTATAAAACAAGATCAAATAATATTTTGATTAGTCTATTTTATTAACATCTAAACATCTTATTAACGTCAAAAACATTCTGGTTTTACAACCCATATTATTTCAGATAGGCAAGGAAAGTGAAGGATTGTCTACACTTTCCTACCTTCCAGCCCTTGGAGGTTTCCTGAGGTTGCTGTTTATGACCTGTTTAACAGCTCAGTGATAACGATCTTACCACCTTACATTGGAGGTCACCTTCTGAAGCTGTCGATTTTAAGATAGCAGTTGTAATTATTATAAAATTTTTATGGAATTACATTCACAACTGTGCCTTTATTCTTCAGAGCCACAGGTAAAATATCTAAACTCTGTCATGGAAGACTTTTAGATATCTGAAAACAGTTATATTTGCCTCCAGAAAGAGCACCAATTCCTTTAGAAAGTTTCTGTGACCAGGCTTCTTTATTATCACTACCCTCACTAATACTGATAGAAATTATTTAATTTTAATAATGTTTTTGTTAAACCATGACTCTCAGAACTGTGTACAACTCTTCAACTGAAGTCAGAGAACCCAAAAGAAGAAAAGATGAGTGAGAATTCTGTGAATTTATGATTATCATTAATCTGTTTTACTATCTCTATATAAGAGTAAAATGTTTGCACTGCTTATTTGTTGTCTCCATTTTTCTGTTCAAAACACAGAAAACTATTTCAATGACTATTAGGGTTTTTTAAAATGTTTATATTTTGACAGCCCCATTCAAATATTAATCCTATTAAATATTATTGTTATGAACTATTTTCAAGACTATTACTTTCACCCAGAAAATTTAAAGCTTTTATTATGTTTTACTAAATTTTAAATATTTGAAAAATATTTAAAATTTATTATATATATTTTATTAGTTATATAAAGTATAACTTATTATATATATTTTATTAGTTATATACAATATAACTAATACATTAAATATATCAGCTTTATATATTTATGCTGGTAGCTAAATTAAAAAGTGTTTTTCCGAACCTCAATTTTTTGAAAATGATTAAATGGATGGAATCACTAAAGTGTCTCTGTTTCAAGGTATTCCCAGAGTCTAACAATATTTAGTAATTTTTAAATACTATTTATTGAATGTTATATTTTCTGTGAGGGCATTTCTGTCCATTCAACACTATCTTTTCAATAAGAGTGTTTAGCTTCCTATAAATTTACCTAATTAAATTATAAGTCCAAATTTTTTAATTCTTTTTTAAAATTCTAATTTTTTGTATATGACAGCAGAATGCATTACAATTCAAAATACATATGTAGGGCATAAGTTTTCATATATCTGGTTAAGTCCAATATTTAAAAAATATCTGGAGTAGAATCTCATATCAACTACCTAACAATGACCAGGAATTTTTCATTCATTAAAAGTGGAATTTTTAACCTCTCCTATTTCTATCTATACCATTCACTCATGCTAGATAAATTTTACTAGAGCTCATTCTAATTAAAATATTTATCAACTGAGAAACTTTTTCTGGTTTAAGAATAAGAGCCTCAGTAGTTGTTGCTCCTGAAGACACCATTTTTAAAAACTTTTTCTTGCTACTTTCTTCAAAACCATAGAAATCCTCTGAAATTTATTAATTGCTTAACCTTTCTTCTCTTTTTGCAACTTAATGCAATCTACTTAAATCAGAGAAGTCATGGACACTTCCTCAGGATTTTTCTTTCTCTTTCCTGTTTTACATGATAACAATAGCAATAAAAGTTGATGATTTGCATTCCTGGAGCTTAGTGGTAAACACTGCACAAATGGGAAAAATTATGCTAATAAAGTTCAGTGACATCTACCTAATATTTCCCCTCTAGGAAATGGTTTATTCAGGAGATAAGTAGGTCTCTCTCCTTTCATTTCCATTGTTCACAATTGCTTACTTCCTCTAACCTCCTATAGGAGCTCCCTGCAGTAAGTGATCCTCCTATATTGCTATTCTTTCCATGATCACATATATACATCACCAGTTAGTTTTACTAGAATCTTTTCCTCTGTCTGGTAACTTCAGAGACCTTCTCTTTTACTTGAATCTTTTCCTCTGTCTGACTAACTTCAGAGACCTTCTCTTTTACTTGAATCAATATGTCTTCTCCTTCCTCTCCCATTGTCTTGTAAGGGAACGGCAAAGCGTCGGAGAAAGAGACCACAAGAGACCAGCCTCATGCAACACGCAGGGGAAGTTTATTAGGATCGGGTTCAGCATGCTGAGGCTCTAGGCAGGCTCACACAGAAAGGGAGTATAACCCAGAGCCTGGAGCAGAGGCTAAGTAGAGCTTAAGTACACTTTTTGGGGAAGGCGGGGGGTGGGGAGGGGTTTGCTTACATCAGAACAAATCATCACGGGGCGCGGGAAAATTGAACAACAAATCTAAGAATTGATTAGTACATTCATTGGCGGGAACAGATTGGACAGGGGTGATTGGTTACTTCTAAGTGGGGTATACATTCAAACTGATTGGTTCGGGGACTTGTAATGTCTACGTGCCATTTTACACAGAGTCCTAAGTTATTAGACAACCAGAGGAGCCAGTGAGAATGTTTACTGGGCAGTTCGGGTATTGTTCTAACAGAATCAAAGATTACAGGTTCCGGAGGTAGCGAGGAGTTGTAACAATACTTAATCTTTTATTCTTTAACCCAAGCCTTGCAGTTAGAAACCTCACAATGTCCGGTCTTTTACACTTTAACTCTGGCTCTGCGGCTTAGAATCAGCTTAGAAATTTTACCTTTATAGTCTGAACTGAAGGCTTTGGACTAAGCAAACAAGATATGAACGTCCACAATGGCAATGTGCCAACTGGCAGAGTCCCTAGGCTTTTCTTTTCTATTCTTTTTAAATCTTCACCATGATGGTTCCATTGTGATATATTCAACAACTCCTCCTTAAAAAGCCATAGGCTACATTTTTTTATTGTATCAGCGTATGCCCTGACTGCTCTTGATTTTACTGGGATGACTCCTTCCTCTAACAATTTACTTAACACCCTTTCAGTTTGTTTTTTACTAATTTCTGATCCCATATTTCTACTATAATACAACCCAACAAGATAACGCCAAACAAAACCGAGACAGAATGAAATAAAAATGGAACAACAAAAAATCATCATAGCCTTTCTATCCTCCTGAAATGTGCATCCGTCCTTTCTCCCTATCTGTTCCTCAGACGTAAATAGTTTTTCCTCAGATGTGAGCGGTTTTTCTTACATCTCACTTATCTCCAGGGACAGGCAACTTAAAACAAAAGTGAAACAAAACAAAAGAAGAATCTTAAAATGGCTACCCATCCTCTTGCCTTGCCCTCAGGGGCGAGCAGTTTACCTTATCACTTACCCTTAGTCGTTCCTGTGCGGCCCATCAAAACTGGATCGGTAGTCAGTGATGGGTAAGATCCAATTGCAATGGTACCAACCTAAGACAGGAGGCTGACGCCTTGAAGTCAGCTCATCCGATAATGGGTAAGAACCATATGTACTATTGGACAATCTAAGGCAGGCACAGTCCCTAAGCCACATGCTTGTTGTTTAAACAGAGAGGGGGAGGTGTTGAGAGCCACAGCAAACTTTCAGACTGCCAGCAAACTTTCAGACTGCCAGCTGATGATTGGCTCACAGCGGCCACAGCAACTTCTAGTTGATTGGTTCCTCTGCGGTGATGCTCATTGGGCTATTCCCCATCCTTTCAGACTACGGAGCTGCTCATTGGGGGACTTTTTTTGGCTCCACCCATGCAACCCAGCCAATCGGCCTCAAGAGCAGGAGGATTGTGGGAGGTAGAGAGGCTTGTGGGAAGCTGGTGGTGGCAGTTGGGCTCTGAAGGTTTTTCCTGAGGAGCTGTTTTGTTTGGCGTGTGTGGTTCTAAAAATAAAGTTCGTTTCTTTTGACAAGTGGCTCCTGAATTGTGCCCAGCCAGACTGTGGCACTCTTTATGTACAGGATGCAAAAAATCCCTTTAGACTGCCTAGTTTCTTCACAGGGGTTACTAATTTTTTAGAAGGCATTTTGGCTTAATAAAATAAGGATGATGGCAAAATTGTACAATCCATGTAAAATATCCAGGCATGAAATGCCATACTACTGTAGTGTAATTGATTTTTTTTCCTTTTAACTCAAAGACACAATGAGAATCTTCTGGCATCTGTATGTATATTAATGTGCAGTTTTCTAAATCAAAAACTAAATTTTGGATAATTTTTGGTAAGAATTTCATTCAGTATTTGGATAATGAGGGATAAGTTATCAAAGTTACCTGTGTATGAATCTCTCAACTTCAAGATGCAGCTAAGTTGCCTTGGTTTATTGCCTGTGTTTCATCAATTCTGATCTCTTTTCCACAAATGAGTTTTATATATGTTGCATTTTCCTCATCTTTTATTTTTTTTTATTTCTAATGCATTCTGGGTTAGCTCAAGAATAATAATGCTGCTGAATAGAGTTAATGCATTCTTGGTTTTTCTTTTTACAAATTTAAGTAGTTTATTTTCTGTATTTTTAAAATATTTAGCTTCTTGTATCTTCCTTTTATGTTTGTTTTTGTTGCTAAATTTATTTATTTCCTTATTCACCTTAATTCTTCAATTTATTAACACAAGCTCTATTTATTTTTCCAAATACTCAAAATAAACTTTTGGAAATCACTCAGATTTAGTTCCAACTGTTTTAATTGAATATTCTTATTCCATTATAAACATATATATATATATTCAATTATATATACTTTTTTCTACCCCTGTGTTCCATGTGCTTATTATAATTATACATTTTGTAAATTATTGCATTTGAAATTACTAGTTATTCTTCTGCATTGTAAATAACTATTAGGTAACTGTTTACTCCAATTTCTGTGATTTTGCCAATCAAAATTTGCCAATTAAAAAGCAAAAAATAGTAAACTAAATTTATTCATTAAGATGCAAAAGTTACCTAACAAGGTCCAAGTCTCTTATTGCTTGATTGAGAAGTAAAATAAATCATATTTTATGCTGAATATTCTAATAATAGTCAATTTCTGATAAGTTAACTAGCTTTGTTATAAATTTAAATATTTAAATATATGACTTATATATTAGACAAAGATATAACACACTGCATTTTCTACTAATATGAATTATTAAAGTTATTGAAACAAATTCATGATTTGTATATTGCTAAGTTATTATTTAGGTTATTTTTAAATTCAGTTAAAGTTAAAAGTAGTAGATCAAAAATTGATACTTGTAACTAAAATCTTGACTAAGAAGAAATTAATGCTTAGGTAAATGAATTAATTAAACTCAAAGAACTATAATTTATTAAACTGTGTTATAAAAGATCAATATGGGTATTTTACATCAATATGGACACTTTTGATCCAGTGGCAATATTTTAATCTATAATTTAATAATCAAAGTTTGAATAATTTTTACTTTTGATATTTCATAATTTTTAGCTCATCTCATTGTTCATTTGTTTTAAACACTAGGGAAAGTTTTTCTTTTCTTTTTTCTTTTCTTTTTTTTTTTTTTTTGTATTTCAAAAATCTATTAATATTGTGAAAGTGTATTTAAATGTTCCTGTTACTTGCAGTTCTTTTTAATTTTGATAAATATTTCATTTGGGCTTATATGTATTTTGCCCTCGCTTATAGCACCGATTTTTATTTCAGTTCACAGAAAATGGATTGTCAAATTATAGACCTTTACAATCTAAAGCTATCAATATTCATAGGAAAATAATAAATTATCAAGAAGAAGCAACATGAAGACTCTGAATTGGTGACGGGTTTACATTTGTTAGTTTCTACTTTGTAACAAATCACTCTAATTAATTTAAAACCAAAAGTATTTACTATTTTTCATATTTCTCTAAGTGGAATGGAAAGTTAATCTGGTCTGTGCAGGCTCATGCACGGCTCTGGTATGTGGGGGGTTGATCCGGTGGTTAGCCCTGGACACCTTATTCACATGTCAGCAATTCGCTCAATATGAAGATGATAGTCTTGTGTCTTTATTAATCAGTTTAGTTTGTACTAACTTACATGATGTGGTTTTGACTTTTTAAAAAGTAACAATCTGAGAAAGCTCTCATATGAATGTATTTTCCAAGCATCTACCTGGCCACACTGTCAAGGAAGTCTCAGGTCCAAAATTACATTCAAGTAGTTGGGAAATTAATAATGCATTCATTCATTTTGCCACCTAGAGAGAAGTGACAGCATGTCAGAAAGTCAGATGATCATGTGTCCTAGGGATTTAGATATGAAAGGTACAGAATACATGGATCAAAGAACAGAGAACAATGGGTATCCAGACATCTCAGCAGGTGACGCCTGCAGGCATGTCTATCTTTGGCAGAACAATGCACAGATAAGTCAATGTCAACATATCCTAGTGACAATAACAAAATGCGGCCAGAGATACTTCTCTGAAATTTGATGTGGCTCTGGGAAAATGGCTTTTTAGTCTGATAAAAAATTATGATTAAATGTATGCAAAATATTATAGACATTTTTAGTAGTTATGCACAAACTCACACACACACATACCACACACACACAAACACACACACACACACACACACACGTAACTAGCTCCAACTGTAGGCAGTATCCCAAAAGTGAGGTCTCAATATGGGATTCATTTTCATAGGAAAGATATTATTTTATGTCTATTCAGATTTCTTTCAAAGAGAAGTGAATGTAAGCAATGTTGCTTTTACATAGTATGGTATTTTATGAAAGTCTCCAGGTATCTAAGATACAACTTTAGACACTTGCTTCAAATAAATTATAATGCCACATCAATAAAATGGACACAACATTTATTTATTCAGGAGAACCTAATCACTATTCTGTTTTAAATCAGTCATATAAGCAATAGCCAGAATAAACTCTATAATTATCTCAATGCTTTTTTTTTTAAAAAAAAATAATCTTTATAATCAGGTATTCTCTAAAATTATCAAGTGTTTTATTATCTGTGCATCAACAAACTTTATCTCCTAACAGATATTTAAAAGACCTAAAATCTACCATTCTACTTTCAACTCCTGTGAGACTAACTTTATAGATTCCACATGTGTGACATCATGGGGTTCTCATCTTTCTGTATCTGGCTTTTCCCACATGACATTATTTTAAAAATCGATCTATTACTTTTTAGTTTCAATTTCAAGCAAAATTAAACATGAATGTCTATAAGTTTTGCCAATATATAAATAATTATGAGATCATCCCATCATTCTCAAGAACTAACAAGGTTTTTATACAAAATAATTCAAAATAAGCCATCAGTTCAATAATCTCCAGTGCCTTTACATACATAAAAATACACACAAACCTATAAATGTGATCTTGTGTTTATTTATCACCATGATTTCTGGGAAAATGAAGTAGAATTATTCAAATTGCCGTAACTTTGCTTATTCTATTTTTTCAACACAGAAAGTTTTTTGTATAACTTTATGTGTATTCAAAATAATACATATTTCTATATATTCTAATGTTTATAAAATAATTTATGACTTTTCTTCACTATCAATTTATTTTAGTCAGCTTTCTGCTACTGTGATCAAAAAGACCTGACAAAAATAGTTAAAGAAGGAAAAATTAATTTGGGGGCTCATAGTTTCAGAGGTCTCAGTCCATAGAGAGCCAAGCTTATTCTTTGGGTCCTGAGGGGAAGCAGAACTCATCATGGCAGAAGAGTGTGGTGCAGGAAAGTCGATGGGAATATGGCAACAAAAAGGAGAGAGAAAAGGAGAGACACTAACCTCTGCTCACAAAATATATACTCCAAAGTCATTCCCCTATGACCCACCTCCTCCAGCCACATACTACCTGCCTGCAATAATCACTCAATTAAACCCTATCAGTGGATTAATGCACTGATTAGGTTAAGGCTTTCAAAACAATAATTCTACCTCTAAACTTTCTTACTCTCTTTCATTGTTTCACACACGAGTTTTGGGGGAGAGACACCTCACATCTAAACCAATTTATGCTCAATTATGAATATTTAATATCTTTTCTGTTCAAGTATGTGTCAAAATTGTATCCCCAAATCCACTTGTGTGTGTGTGTGTGTGTGTGTGTGTGTGTGTGTGTGTTATTGTTTTTACTGGGGAGTGAATGTAAAGTACTTTATTCCTGAGTTACATCCCAAACCCTTTTATTTAGAGGTAGGATCTTACTAAGTTTCACAGGGTGGTCTTGAACTTGTGATCTACTGACCTCGGTCTCCTGAGCCACTGGGACTATACATGAGCTCCTATAATCCTGAGGGTTTTTTGTTACACATCATGGTAAAATATTTATCATGATGTAAAGGATTCCAAAAAAGCATTTATCAGTTTGGGGAAAGTCTCTCTTGGGTGATAAAACATCATATTCTCTACTCTCTGCAGGCATCTATTAATATATTTGTATACCAGAATATATTTGTTTAGGAACCAAACTTGAATGTCATATATGCTGTGATATATGGATTCTGATCATGGACAAATTTAACATTTCATTTCATTTCTATTTTTGTTTAATACTATAAATTTTCTTAAGAAGAAAAACATTTTTTTTCCAATACAACCCCGAATTTATTCAGTGATGTAAGTTAAATTCACATATTCTTAATTCAACAAAAAAGAATCTAAGTATACTCTGAGTTATCTTTCATTAAAGATAATTATTTCAAAACATATGTAGAAAGGTCTACTTGCAAGTTTAATATTGTAATTACTAAGATTCTTTGTAATGTCCTAAGTTCAAGCATTTCTTGGCAAGTAGAACATGCTGAAATGGAGAAGGGAAAAGCAAACAATTGGCAGTGTTTGGGAGAATTTAGCATTGTGATTCTGAGAATCAAAGAAATGATACTGTTTTCTGTACTAATGTGTACACTGTATTTTTAATGATGAAATACAGGTTACTGAAAATTCAGCAGCAAAACCCCCTCAATATGCACCTATTAGCTTACAGTTCTGAAGGTGAGATGTCTGAATGCATCATAGCTGGATTCCCTGCTCAGATCTTGCAAGGCTAAATGGTGCTAGCTGGACTGTGTTTATTTCTATAGTCCCTGGGGTATATCCTCTTCCATGTTCATTCAGATTGTGAGCAAATTAATTTCTTTTCCATCGTGCAATTAAAGTTACTCTCTTCCTTCTAACTGGGTGCTGAGGATCATACTCCCCATAAGCAGTTCACAGCATGGGTGTTTGCTCTCTTCCAGAGAGCTGGAAATTTTCTATGATTTCCATTTTCTTTTAGTAAGAGAAAAGCATCCTGCTTTTGAGGAGCTCGTGTGATTTAATAAGACTCATGGAATAATCTTTCTATCTTAAGATCAGCTATGACTTGTTACAATAATCTAACCACGGGGTAAAATCCATCATGTTTACTGATCTCTAGGTTACACAGGGCACATACATGAGAAAAAGGGAAAAAAAATTAGGGTTATTTTAGTATCCTGATAAACACTAATCACTGAATGTTAATATATGTATAAAAAGTGTCCTTTTAAACATTTTATCTCTAAAATTACAAAATTTTGAAGTAGCTTAAAAGGTTATTATTGACTAAACAATTGAAAATTGAGAATGTGAGTAATGATAAGAGTATAAAATGGAAGGCTGTTACCTCCTGCTGTCCATTTCCCCATTCAATTTTGTAGGACCTTTGTTGATAATAAACAGGCCTATGTCAGATATTTTTCCAAAGTACTTATGAAACATTTTAATAATGTGTACTTACTTGTATCATAAAGTAATACAGTACTGCATGGGACTTTTATTAAATCAATCTTTGTCACTTAAAAATTTTATTGATTACATATCTTACTAATAACAGTCTGTTTACAACTATGCAAAGCACACAAGTTCTGGAGACTATTATATTTTGATTCTGCTTACCCACTAGCCACTTCTTTCATGAGACCATTATTTGTCTTCAGATATCTTGCCAAAAATATCCATTAACAGCCAGTGCACACTATGGACCTTATTTTCCCCAAGATCTCCTACAGTTAAAAGTACAGTTGGATTTCAATTACAGTATCTACCTTGTTAGACAGTAAGCTGATCAAATATTTCACCCATAGATTATATACATAAATATATATTTGCTTAGCACATCAGTTTCTTGCTACCTATAAATGGACTGCTAAGTCAATAGAGTAGTCCACCTAGCAACCCCCAGTGAACATGGATAGCTCCAAACCCTTATACAAATGCAGTGGATCATAACAGAGAAGGTTACAAAGTGAATAATGGTTGGGTAGTACAAACACTGTGGATATAGTAGACAGAGTGTGATTTTGGACCTTGGTGGTACAGAGCAGGATAGCATGATTTTCACACCCTTCAGGGAATGTAATTTAAAGCTTATAAATTATTTATTTCTGGAAATTTCCACTTAATATTTTCAGACTGCAGTGGACTGCTGGTAACTGAATCTGTGGAAAGCAACACTGCATATGAGGGTAGATCCTAAAACACACATATCAGGTTTGCTTCTAGTCACTAGTGACACATAAAATTAATCTTACACTCATTTTACAAGTGCAGTATCAGTGGGGTCTTCTTTTGAATATAGGGCCCTAGGTTCCTAGAAGTTCTACTCTTTTGATCTACATCCTCTGGAACAAGTGACCTTCAAGAATGCTGCATAAGAAAGAAAGAGAAAAGGAGGAGGCATATTGTCACATTAATACCCTGACCTAATGAAGACAAAAACTGTATATGGAATAAAGTACATATAACTATTGAATATCTATATCACAGGCTCAAGTCCACAGATTGCAAATGGAATGAAAATTTCAAGCTAATAAAAGGAGACAAAAGTAAAACCTTCAGGAAAATTCATAATTAAAGATAAGCCTTTGAGCTGTTTGTTCTTTGATTTAGCCAATAACACACACACACATCCAATCCCATGATCTGTTCTGAAAGAATGCCTTTGAAGTTCTGTATTCTTATATTTATAGGATAAATTTGTTATTTCTACTGTATCCACTGTTTTCTTGAGTAATAAGACCCATTATGTAAATATCTCCATGATAATATCTAAAGGTAATAGTACTGGGAAAAATTCAGTGTCTTTACACTATGTTCCTCAAGTCCTATTCATCAAAATCTTACGAAATTTTGTATCAGAAGTGGAACTTATTTAGTACTTAAGATATAACTATTGTACTTCTAGGTATATTTGTGATACAAATATACCTGTGTTTGTGTGCATATATTATACATATGTAATTATATATGTTTGTATTTAAAAAAAGACAAGCACGATTTTCATTCATTACATATAGTAATACAGATTGAAAGTAACATACTTTCCATAGATAGTGAACAAATGAAAGAATTTTGGTATATTCTTTAGTTGAATTCTCTAGAGGAATGAAAAATGGTATTTCTATGATCAACATCATGGCTATGTTCTAAAATTATAATTTGAGAAAAAGGAGACAGGAAATGACCTCATCTATATAGTGTTTAAGAGCATGCAAAACTACTCTATAGAGCTTTAGTAGATTCAGGTGGCATTACCTTTGAGGAGAATGCTTGGATGAGAAGGAAATGGTTTGTATATCCATCATAGTTGCTGAGATTTTATCTCCATTGTGAGATATTAAGAGAGTGAAATTTAACCACACTACTATATTTAGAGGTGGGCCCTTTGGAAAGTGAGTAGGATTAGAGAGAGTCATTAGTGTAGATCCCCCATGATTGGATCCTACAGTCCACATCATAGAAGGAGGGAGAGACACCAGGCACATGCACATCTGAAGTCCCTGTCTCTTGCCATGTGGTGTTGTACACCACCTCAGGAAGCTGCTAGCAAAAACACTATAGGCAGTCCCTCAACCTTGCACCTCAATAACTGCAAGTTAAAATACATGTCTTTGCCTCAGATATTTCACTATAGTAATGAAAAAACAGCTAATAAAGAAGACTTAGTGTTTTGAACATAAAGGGATGCTATATTTTGTAAAATACTTTTTCTGTGTCTATTGAGATGATCATATTATTCTTATCTTTAAGTCTATTGATGTGATAAATTACATTTATTGATTTCCACATGTTGAACCAACCTTACATTCCTGGGATGAATCCCACTTGATCATGGTGCATCATCTTTTTGATATGTTTTTGTATTCAAATTTGCTAGAATTTTATTGATAATTTTTGCATCTATGTTCATTAGAGATATTGGTCTGAAATTTTCTTTTTTTGATGTGTCATTGCCTGGTTTTGGAATCAGAGTGATATTGGCCTCATAGAATGAGTTTGGAAGTGCTGCCTCTTTTTCTATTTCCTGAAATAAATTGGAGAGTATTAGTATTAGTTCTTCTTTAAAGGTCTTGTAGAACTTGGCTGTATATCCATCAGGTCCTGGGCTTCTCTTGGTTGGTAGACTTTTGATGGTGTCTGCCATTTCATCCCTTGAAATTTATCTGTTTAAATTGTGTATCACCCTGATTCAATTTGGGCAAATTATATGACTCTAGAAATTTGTGGATGCCTTTAATATTTTCTATTTTATCAGAGTGCATGTTTTTAAAATAATTTCTGATTATTTTGAAAATTATTCTGTATTTCTGTAGTGTCTGTTGTGTTATTTCCTTTTTCATCATGTATGTTAGTGATTTAAGTTTTATTGCTCCTTCTCTTCATTACTATGCCTAAGGGTCTGTCAATGTTATTTATTTTTTTTTCAAAAAACCAAATTTTTGTCCTGTCAGTTTTTTCAATTGTTTCTTTTGTTTCAATTTTATTGATTTCAACTCTGATTTTAATTATTTCCTGTCTTCTGCTGCTTTTGCTCTTGATTTGTTTTTCTTTTTTCTAGGGCTTTGAGATGTAGTGTTAAGTCATTTATTTGTTGACCTTTTTCTTCTTTTAAGAAATAAAATACATGCAATGAACTTTCCTCTTAGAAATGCTTTCATAGTGTCCCAGAGATTTTGATATGTTGTATCTGTGTTCTCATTCACCTCTAAAAACTTTTTAATCTCTCCCTTGATGTCTTCTGTAACCCATTGTTCATTCAGTAACATATTATTTAGTCTTCAGGTGTTGGAGTGGATTTTCTTTCTTATTTTATCATTGATTTCTAAATTCATTCCATGATGATCTGACAGAATGCAGGCTAGCATCTCTACTTTTATATATTTGCTAATAGTTGCTTTGTGGCATTGTATATGGTAGATTTTAAAGAAGGATCTATGTGCTGCTGAGAAGAAAATATATTCCCTTATTGAAGTTTGGAATATTCTATGTATGTCAGTTATTATCTAAGTGATTGATTGTATTATTGAGTTATATAGTTTCTTTGTTCAGCTTTTGTTTGGAAGATATATCTAGTAATGAAAGAGGTGTGTTAAAGTCACCCAAAATTATTGTGTTGTGGTCTATTTTACTCTTGAATTTGAGAAGAGCTTGTTTGATGAACATAGATAACAGGAACATATCTCAACTTTATAAAGGCTGTCTATGCTAAGCCTCCAGCCAACATCATTCTAAATGGAGAAAAATTGAAGGCATTCCCTCTAAAAACTGGAACAAGACAGGGATGCTCTCTTTCACCACTTATATTTAATATAGTTCTTAAAATACTGGCCAGAGCAATCAGACAAAATAAATTAAAGGATACACATAGGATAAGAAGCACTCAAATTGGCACTATTTGCTGATGATATGATTCTATACCTGGAGGACCCTAAAAGTTCCACCAGAAAACTCCTAGAACTAGTAAATGAATTCAACAAAGTAGCAGGACATAAAATCATCACTCATAAATCAAGGCATTTTTCTGTATATCAGTGACAAATCCTCAGAAAGGGAAATGAGGAAAACTATACCATTCTCAATAGCCTCAAAAATTAATAATAATAAAATAAAATACTTGGGAATCAATGAAAGAGGTGAAAGAACTATATAATGACAATTACAGAACCCTAAAGAAAGAAATCAAAGAAGACTTTAGAAGCTGGAAAGATCTACTTTTCTCTTTGATAGGCAAAATTAATATTATCAAAATGACCATACTTCCAAAAGCACTATTCAGATTTAATGCAGTTCTGATCAAAATTCCAATGATATTCCTCATAGAAGTAGAAAAAGCAATCATGAAATTCATCTGGAAAAATAAGAGACCCAGAACAGCTAAAGCAATCCTTAGCAGGAAGAGTGAAGCAGGTGTCATCACTATACCATACCTTAAACTGTACTACAGAGCAATAATAACAAAAACAGAATTGTATTGGCACCAAAACAGACGGATAGACCAATGGTATAGAATAGAGGACACAGAGACTAACCCACAAACTACAACTATATTACACAAAGGTGCTAAGAACATGCATTGGAGAAAAGATAGCCTCTTCAACAAATGGTGTTGGGAAAACTGGAAATCCATTTGAAACAAAATGAAATTAAACCCCTGCTTAATTTCAACTCAAAATGGATCAAGGACTTAGAAATACAACCAGATTCCCTGTGTCTAATAGAAGAAAACATAAGACCTAATCTCCATTATGTGGGGTTAGGCCCCAACTTCCTTAATAATACTCCTGTGGCACAGAAATTAAAATCAAAAATCAATAAATGGAATAGATTCAAACTAAAAGTTTCTTCTCAGCAAAAGAAACAATCTGTGAGGTGAATAGACAGCCTACATCTTGGATGCAAATTGTCACCCCTCACACATCAGATAGAGCACTAATCACCAGGGTATATAAAGAACTCAAAAAGCTAAACACCAATAAATAAATAAATAAAAATAACCCAATCAACAAATGGGCCAAGGACCTGAAGAGACACTTCTCAAAAGATGATGTACCATCAGTTATTCATCATTACTAGCAATTAAATAAATGCAAATCAAAACCACTCTAAGATTTTATTTCATTCCAGTCAACATGGCAGCTATTATGCATACAAACAACAATAAGTGTTGGTGAGAATTTAGGGGAAAAGGTACACTCATACACTGCTGGTGGGACTGCAAATTGGTGAAGCCAATATGGAAAGCAGTATGGAGATTTCTTGGAAAATTGGGAATGAAACCACCATTTAACCCAGCTATCCCTCTCCTTGATCTATACCCAAGGGACTAAAAAATAGCATACTACTGAGACAACCACATCAATGTTTATAGCAGCAAAATTCACAATAGCTAAACTGTGGAACCAATCTAGATGCCATTAAATAGATGAATGGATAAATCGAAGTGTGATATATACACAATGGAATATTACTCAACAATAAAAGAAAATAAAATCATGGCATTTGCAGGTAAATGCATGGAGTTAAAAATAATGCTAAGTGAAGCTAGCCAATCCCCAAAAACCAAATGCTGAGTGTTTTTTTTTTTTTTTTTTAATACAAGGAGGCTGATTCATAGTGGGATAGGGAATGGGAGCATGGGAGGACCAGACAAACTCCTGATAGGCAGAGTTGGAGGGGAAGGGAGGGAGACATGGAGTAATTAATGATGGTGGAATGTGATGTGCCACAGTCTGGCTGGGCACAAATCAGGAGCCACTGAAGCAGGAACAAACTTTATTTCTGAACTCCACCAGCACACTCCACACACGCTCCCCGGGAATTCTCCCAAATGCCTTGAGGCTTGTCCAGGAACCAGCAACTGGAATTCCCTCCTCTGGCACTTCCCCAACCAATGCGAACTCTTCAGGAATCCCCGCTAGAGCTCAACCCTAACTCAGCTGGAACTCCTTGAGAACTGAAAAGTAGTGCGAGAACTCCAAAGTAGCAGGGCCAAGGCAGACCTTAATGGCTTGCCTCTCAACCAATACTGTTGGCAAAATGCCAGGGGCCATTCTGACTCGGCTGTGGCTCTCAACAGTGATGGTCATTATTATCCAAAGTACATGGGTGAAGACATGAATTGGTGTGAATATAGTATGTATACAACAAGAGATAGGAAAAATTGTGTTCTATATATGTAATAAGAATAGTAATGTATTCTGCTGTTATATATAAATTTTAAAAATTACATAAAAATAAAGAAGACTTAGTGTGGTTATTTTTAAATGTCTTTTATTTCTTGAGATTGGTAGTTGTTCATGTCCTAAAATTTCACTGAATCGCGTGATTTTATTTATGCAGTATTTTCCGTATATATTTTGTCTTTCAAAATAATTTGTCATGAACATAGTTATTAAATTTAAGCAAGTTACTTCTCTATGTCTGTAACTCAGTTTCTATAAAATGAGATTTATAGCACCTAACTTGTAGATGTAGTAAGACATAAAATGAAATAATACAACTAGGAAGTACTGCTTTATGTGTTCATTATCAGTTAATAGTACACAACTCCTCACTGCCTCACTGTTACCCTGACATTACTCCCAAACTGAATAAATACTGCTTAGAGTAGATGAAAATCAATGCTATTATTTGAGTAAATATGCTATGGGGTTTCAAATGTGGGTAAAACATTTATGAGTTCTTTTTGAAGTATGTTCTCCTCTCCTCTCTTGTTTCACATAGATATCCTGTTTTTAAAAAAAACCATGACGGCTATTTTGGGGAAACATTTTTCACTGTAGAATGGTGTGCAATGGGAGATTAAGCAAGCGTTGGAACATTTTCTCTGGGTTGAAAGTGAATCACCAATGCTACTTCTGATTTCCTCTAAAGTTGTTCTTGGTCATATGTCCCTTTGCAGCTCATGTTGCAGTTACTGTCAAACTGATATGGTACTTACTACTGACAATGCAGGGAGAAACCAATATTTGACCTCAAGCCTAAGCAAAAGGAACATTCAACTTAGACAAACCTGCTAGCACACCAGGAATTCAGAGTGCATTTCAGGGACAAAGTAAAAAGAATTTGTTTTATGTTCTTAATATGTAGAAAAATGCATGGTATGTGTGTGTTTGCAGTGGAAAGTGAACTTATGGATAGGCTTTGCTAGGTTTTGGTTTCATGATAGTGGATACACAGACTCTCTAAGTCTGTAGTTGGTAAATGCAGTACAAATATCTATTTTTGATAGATAAAAGTGGATGAAAACATATGTATATCTAAGTTATGGTAAAACAGAAAATCATAATACTTATTTATTCATTAATTATTTAATTAAATTTTAGAGCATTAGTTTTCAAGTTGTTCTCCTAATCTGAATTCCCAAAGAATATTTCCAAATGAGGTAGGAATTAGCAAGATTGCTACTAAAGCAGCCCTTTCTTTTAATCCATACTATGGATTAAAATTTTATAATTTTTATATTCTAATTTTCCATAAAAACATTATTTGAAGAAAATATATTAATAATTCAAGAACAATGTTAAACTCCTTTGGGAAATAATACTTTTCTAAGTAGAGCTTTGGTATTATTTACTACATATGAACTGCTTTGGACCACAGCAAAATTCCACACATAAATCAGTAAATAACATAATATATTTAATTCCAAGTAGGTTTTTCTTGAATGATATTTTGTTACTAACTTATCAGATTTCTGATCTTAACACATAATGATTCATTATTGTATTTATAATTCATCAAAAGCAGGAAACAGCCGAATAAAAGCACAGGATGAAGGTATGTGCAGAGCTTGATGGCTCATAAATTTGAAATAGAAGGCTCTAGGCTTGTTTACCTGAAAATAGCTTTTAATTATTCATGCAAAAATTTCTGACTATATTCAACTCAAAGAAAGACAGTTTTTAATTTAATAGATTACTAAGGCTCTATTTTTAAAAAAATTATTCATCTCTTATTTGCACTTTCAAAACCAATCTCTCTAAATATTTATTCCCAAGAGACCTCAAATTTGACTGTTCACTTAAATTTCAAACTCCTTATTTTTTCAATTTGTTTATAGGAAAAAAATCATTGAAGCTATTGAGAAATGTTATGGTTTGAATCTGAAGCATCCCCAAAGGCAGATGTGTAGACAGTGTGGTCCCCAGAGCAGCAGAATTTACAAGTAGGGCTTTTGGGAAAGGATCATGAGGATTTGAACCTAATTAATGAATTTTAATTCATTGAGGGAATCACAACTGAATGGACTATTGGTAGATGGTAGAAACTGTAGGAGGTTGGACCTGGTTAGAGGGAGTGAATCCTTGAGCACATGTCTTTGGAGACCATATCTTGTCCTGGAGCCTTTTCCCACTCTTTCTATTTACTTCATGCTATAAGGTGAGCACCTGGGCTCCATCATGCCCTCATGTTGCTCTGCCTTTTCCACAAGCACAGAAAAATTAGAGCTAGCTAATTATGGATTGAAACATTTGAAACCATGAGACAAAATAAATCTTTCCTTATTTTAGTTGATTTTCTCAGGTATTTTGTCACAGTAATAAAAGGCTGCCTAATACAAGGAGAATATAATCAATAGATAAAATTGCCAATAAAGAAAAAAAGAAAAGGCCAGTACATAAAATTTGCATTACTGAATTTAAAAATGAAGCAGGTATTAATTTTAAATTGTCTTTATAGCATATAGTGTCACATCATAACAAATAGTGAGAAAATTATAGTTAGAATCTTAAAATTCAGTGCTGTCTAAAAGACAAACTGATAATCCTCTTGTTGCTTGACAGTAACAGTATCCAAGAGCATTTTTCTTATTTCATTTATATGTGAGAGAAGATAAAACTGAGTGAAATAAAAATTAAATGGTCACTTAAAAGGGGTTGACTGAAGGTACTGGGATAAATTCCACAGAGGAAAAACAAGCACATGTATGTGCACATGCACAGATTTGTGTGATGATCAAGAGTTAATTTATAGAAGCATTGTTAATACAAAAAAATCTATTTTATGTCTATATAGACATATATAAATTTATAATAATATGTCTGTATTTTTTTTAAAGAGAGAGAGAGAGAAAGAGAGAGAATTTTTAATATTTATTTCTTACTTTTTGGCGGACATAATATCTTTGTTTGTATGTAGTGCTGAAAATCTAACCTGGGCCACACGCATGCCAGGCAAGTGTGCTACCGCTTGAGCCACCGTCTTATGCATAAAATTTTGATATATTTCTCACACAATGAGGCTCTTCATTGTTTATAATAATTTATACACATACTAGGATATTGTATGAATATTAACAAAATTCAGAAACAATGTCAGTTTCTAAAGGAAATATCTAAGTAAATATATTTTGTATTATCAGAATGTTTTTTAACATTTAATAATTTTAAAAGTTATACCTTTGCATAACAACAAAGCAAAATGCAATATTTATAGTATATTTATCTTGTAAATATATATTTTATTTATGGAATTCAGATGGAATTTTATGAATAAAGTGATTACAAAATTTGGAAAATTAAAAAAAAAATGTGTTGATGGGATAATTGATTTTCTCCCAATCTTTCTCACATTGTCTATCTTCTAATATCTATGGAGAGTATACATTTAGTTTATTAGCATAGTATATATTAAATAAAAGTATCTATATAATCAAAATATTCAGTATTTTATAAAACATAACTGTTGTGAGAGATGTGTTAAATACTGCCACTGTTGAGCTGTTATCCTATATTATAACACTAAATAATACATTAAGAAGTACACTTAAATACATGTTTTAAGTAGAAGAACATCAGTGTCAATGTAAAATAATAACTGGGTAATAACACTTGGTTGTAAATTGAGCACTATGTATTTGAAATTAGAATTGGATTTACAACCTTGTTGGGGAAATAACTTGCATCTAGTAGACAAATTGTATATGACTCCTGAAGGCTGGTAAGAATGGTGGGGAGAAATGGGGGGTGACCAATCCATCAAATTATTTTCTGAGTAGAAGACTCAGGTAAGAGTATAAAGGAAACTGAGGATCCAATATTGCTCTTTCTGTGTTCTAAGCCAACAGATATGGAGATTTTCCTATGAAATTAACTAGTAAAACTTATTCCATAGGTTATGACACAGAGCTATTTTTATTTTATAAACATAATTAAGAAGGCAAAATTGAATGCATATCAGAAGACATACCAGCAGAAGAAAGAATAATTGGAAGCTGCTTGGGTTTATTTAAATAAGCAGATAATCATGCCAGAAGTAGAACAAGGGAAATGGAATGGAAGGAGACAATGTAACACAATAATAAAATAAAGTTACAGGCTCAATGTAAGGGAAAGGGAAATTAAACAGAAGTATTCATTCATTGCTTATGTGTTGATGATAGCGTAGTTGTGCAAACAGATGGTGTGATGTTATGAGTTTATTTTAAATTCACCAACATATCTAATGCCTATTAAGCATTATCAAATTAAAAAAGTAAATTCATTCCCTGTAAAAAGGAAATTATTCAAGGAGACCATTGCAATAGGAAGAATGGTCTGGCCAAGTATGTTGTGCAAGTGTTTTAAGAATTAGACAAAAGGGGTTTTCTTGTATAGGGAGGAGTATGTAACTAAGTGTTGAAGCAAATTTAAATTTGGGTTGTGTATAAATGAGTGCACTACACAGAGCTCAGCCTATTCCAGATAGACTATTGATGAAGGGCAATGTGCTGGTTTAGCCTAAGGTAAACCAAAACTCAGAGTCCTAGAGGAAAGAAAGAATGTTAACTGAAATTTGGTTAATAAACATTTTGTTCTGATTCACAGTGGGAAAATCAGTTTAGATAACAGTTTATAAAATTAAAAAAATGGGATAATTGGAATTTTTAAAACAAGAAAACAAAAATGGCACTATAAAATTTGTATTTCATAATATTGAAAATATGAGTATTTTTCAAAAAGAAAGAATTGTGAGTTTTCTGGAGCATCATGTAATTAGGAATAAGCTTCATATTTTAAGCTTGTCTATCACATGTGGCTCTAGAACCAAAACAAGACTGGAGGCAGGGCCATGTTGAGTGACATCTTAAACAGGTCCCTCATACCCCAAGGCCACATTTCTTACCTGTGACTGGTCTATTGCAGTTCTTGGTGAGCAGTCCTGAACAGGACAGGACCTTCGGAAAGATGCACACACAAAAAAATGGTCCCCCACCATGCAACCCCCTGGAAGGCTTTAGCAGGAACACTCTAAGCATAGCAAAAATTATAGCTAATTCAGGAGCTAAACTTATACCTCCAGATGATTCAAATCTACCTTTATCTACCTGTTATTCTTTTCTTCCTCAAGTTTTAAAAGCAAATTCATTGAGATTTTTCCAAAGATTGCTATGACAAACAAACAAACATGGGCCTGTTTTCCCTAAAATGCACACAAAGAAGCAGACATTCTGTGCTTACTGTGATTGTATACATTCTGTCATTACATACATGCTTTCATGTTTCACAGATCATCTGGCTCCACTGCTTTAGCATATTCAAATAAATTGCTATGCAATTCCAGATGCCAAGAGGATTCATGGTGGCACTGTCCCAAATGTGTGTTTCTGTATGTGTGTGTGTGTGTGTGTGTGTGTGTGTGTATGTGTGATGTGTATGCATGTGTAGATATATAGATATATATCCATATATCTCTCTATATAAATATATACGGTGTGTGCACTGAAATACAACTTGATAAAACATTTTCGGGTGTCCTAGGTAATATTATCCAAATAAAACATGTTTACTCTGATTTACCTTAATCTCCAATTTCAAGATAAATATTTAGATACCTTTCATACCCCATACATTGTGTTTCAACACGGTTTGAGTCAGTGCAGTAAATTCACAATTCATCTTCCTCTATTTTCCTCAGGTGGACGAGGTTACTTTCCTTGTAAGGAGGGGAGTTGGTCAGGTCAGGTTTTAAGACACTGAATTAGCCCTGATGCTGGTAAAAACTCAGGGTCAGAATGAACATTGTGTGTCTATATGTTTTCCCCCATAGATAGCCAAGATCAGCATTTCAGTTCTCCTGGATTGTGTATTTCAAGCATTTTAGGTCACCACCAAGAATGTAAGATGTTCTTCCTTACACATTCTACTCATCACCTCATAGTTATTATTTTTTTGAAATGTGTTTTAGTTGTAGATGGACACAAAATCTTTATTTAATTATTTATTTTTATGTGGTGCTCAGAATTGAACCCAGTGCCTCACACATATAAGGCAAGCACTCTCCCACTGAGCTGTAACCTCAACCCCCTGGTTATTATTCTTCATGTCACTGGTAGTTCAAATATTCTTCCAATCTTTTTCTGTTTCTCTCTTTATCTCTCTCAATCTGCTGCGTTATTTTTGTTTTTTCATGCTATAATGCTTCTAGTTGAAACCATTCTTTTTTTTCTGAGAAATGTTGTTTATGGGCTACTTCAATGGTTCTTACACTTAATGTGAGAATCTGTTAGGGAACTAATTTAAATGCAAATTCTTATACTTATCAGCAAAGACTCTGAATCGATAAGTTAGTAGTCTTAAGCCAAAGATTGCCTGTGTTTAAGAGTCATAGCAGATAATTCAAACAGTGATTTCCACAGCTCACGTAAAGTCTGGATACTTAACAGGTAATAGGGTGTAATATTACTTATTTCTTTTTGCATATTTTACCTATGCTGACCATGTAAGATGTTGTCTTTGGGGGCAGAATGAGGAATCTTGTTCTGCCAGACAAACGTCATCACTGTATCATCAAACCATCAGTATCTTCAGGACTGGGGGCTACCGCTCTGGTTGTTCCCTTCTTTTACCAGCTGAACTCAGGACATGGACACCTGGGCATGGGAGTCAGAGGATCCATATGGAATGAGACTGGATCCTGCAAGGGAGACCTCCTTTGCAGAAATGGCATTAGTAGTGTCATTTGACAATCAAAATTCAGCATTCTGACATCTGTTATGAATTGAATAGGAGGTGTCCTCACAAAGCTCCCATTAATGAGGAAATATTCCAAGGTAAAATGATTGGATTGTGAGAGCTGTCATCAAATCAGTCAATTCTGGGTTTAATGGACTGACTAGGTGGTAGCTATAGGTAGGTTTAGTATGTCTAGATGAGGTGGGTCACTGGGACCATGCTCTGGAAGGGTTGTTCTTCCTGAGAAGCCCCCCCCCCTCTCCTTTCCAGACCCCACCATGAGATGAGCTGGGCCCTTCACCAGTGAGATGCTATCTCACCTTTGGCCTAGAGCAATACAGTCAGCCATTTATGAATTGAGACCCTTGACACCATGAGCATCTACTAAACTTTTAAGAAAACTTCTGTTTGTAGATTATTCTCTCAGTTTTCCATTGTGCACCTTGAAATTTTTTCACACAACATATTGCTAATTATTTTATTATGTTTGTTTACGTGTGTAGTCAGATGCATATTATTTCATTTTTAAATATAAATGTTTCGTCAATAATATGAGATAGTATCTGTAACATGTGCATAGAATATGACTTCTACTTTTAGAAGCTTACAGATTTAAAAAAATGTTCCAATAAATAAAGAAGTTATTTTCTTAAGAAGGGAATTGTTGATCAACTCTCAGTTTTATCAACAATTTCAGTACACAACCAAGGAGAGATTGCATTGAAAAAAAAAATCATTGACAAGTTTAACAAATGTTTTAGTCTTCTTAAAGCAGTGTACCATTTCTTTAAAATTTTTAATTATAAGAATGCTAGAATTGCCCACTAGAAAATCAAGCCACAATTTAACAGAATTGAAAGGAGAAAAGTTCAAGATTTATTGTTGGCATGAGTTTAGACTAAGCATTTTTCTAATAGTCCCCATAGCTCATACTGGGTGCCAAAGGCAGTATTCTTTGTATTAATTTTAACTATATGTTTGGAGCCAGTTATTTTGAACCTCTTGATGATAGTGCCCCTTTGTGGGATTTGAAATTGCATAGAATAACCCATGCTACATTGTGCCCACTGGCTTTCTACTTAAGAATTAATTGCTAGCATTCTGCTTGTCCTATGTGCATTATGCTATAAACATAAGAACTTTTTATAATTAAGGGAAATTGCCAGTATCCTGGCCAGCAGAGTAAATGCAAACTTGTATTAACAATACTATAAGCCTCTGTGTTGTACAGGGAATTATAATAATGTCCTAAAACTCAATGTCAGAGAATTATAATAATGTCCTAAAACTCAATATAGAGCTTTATTTCTACAATAGTGATTCTTTGGAGCTACAGCTTATTCAAGGAGAGCCTGACAATGTTAATGTAATGAGCAATGAGATTATAGTTTTGTCATTTCTGGGAGTCTTTTTTGTATGTGATAAAAAATGTTATTTAATTAATTTTGAAATAAACTAAGTAATTATTCAAACTTTCTTTGAATCCCAATATGCTTTCTGGCTAGCCTTTGTTTTCCAGCAAAGTTAGGGTGAGGAAATGAAGTAAAGGGAGAGAGAGAGAGGGAGAGAGAGAGAGAAATGATAATAATAATAACAGTTATATTTTCCAAAACCTCTATTATTTTTAATGAATTAATTTTTGTTGATGTATCACTTGTATGCAATATCACACAGATCCTAATTAAGAAACATATGTATGTGTTTACAAATTAACACATGCATATACACCATTTTTCAATCAAGATTAGAATATTCCTGTCACTTCATGAAAAAGACACTTTGGAATTTCTTAGCCAATCTTTATCTCCTCTGACCCTGCTATTTTCTCCATCATTATTGTGATAATTGTTACTTTGATCCAAAGGATTGAAATCAGTATCTCCAAGAGATATCGCACTCCTATGTTCCTTGCAACACACCAGCACAAGATGTGGATAAAACCTAATGTCTGTCAACAGTTAAAGGGAAGAAGAAAATGCATTAATCACTCTGCATAGTTTTATTTTAGAAGTCTCCTAATAATAACTTTGTTCGGCTTTAATTTGTCTGTAAAAAGACCTAGTTTGCTTTACAACTCAGGTTTAGTTTTTTTCCATTTTGTTTTCTTTCTATAAGTCCTTTAACATTACCATTTCACTGGCATCTGTTTATATTTCTTAACATATTTTTGTCATCATTAAGTTGTTGATAATCTGTGTTCATTCTTTTACTTTTAAGGTGTGATGTTTACAACTGTTTTTCAGACTTTTGATTATGATTTAACATTGAATGAATTTTAAAAAGTTTATCACATTGAAGTTTCTTGAGTTTTTGTATATGTGGGTTTATAATTTCCTTAAGAATTATTTTTTGATCAAAATTTTGAATTTTTTTCATATCACCAATTCTGCAGCTAAAAATAAAATGATCTTCATGTTAAAAACTTGATAATTTCCCATTAGTCAGAGTCCTGTTCATTTATTTCAGTTGTTTCTTCACAGCATCTGATTATATTTTATTTCAAATTTTTATTTTAGTTTTGGAATTTTGTTTTGATTCTACCACATTTCTCTGATTTTTATAGATTCCATTCTTTACTACCAAAAATACTTGTCTGTCCCTTATGCTCAATTTTTATTTAAAGTATTCAAACTTTTCTTGCAAAAGGTCCTTTAAAATCCTTAATTGCTAATTCATTTATCTGAGTGACTTCAGGTTCTGTGTCCACTCTATAATTTTTTATGAGCTATATGTACTTATTTCTTTGCACATTTAAAAATTTTGTATTGTACCTTAATATTACATACACCATGCTGTTGAGTGAGTTTTTCATGGCTAAGATGTCATTTTACTTCAATATTAGTTTGATCTTTCTGAAGATTGTTTTAGATTTTATTGTTGTATATAAATTAATGTTTACTCTAGGGTTAGGTTAGCCCTACAACTTTGGTTAGATACTTCTGATATATCTATTGAATATTGAATTCTCTGCATAAGGCTAGAGTTCAGTATGGCCTCTCCTTTGTGATTATTTTGAACACAATCATCTTCTAGCCCCTTATGATTTTCAGGGGTACTTATCTCCTGGTCCATGGATAGTGGTTCTTTTATCAATTAATTATTTTTGTTTGCCTGGCCCCCCTCCCCAGCTGCCCAGACCTCCTAGATTAATCATGCATGGGATTCTACTTCAAACTCAAGAGAAAATTTTTGTTTATGAACTGTTTTCTTTGTTGAAATGTCTCCTCTCAAATAATTTGTCTTACATTATATGGTCATCTCAACAGGTGACCTCTGATATGTCTCCTCAGGTATGTTCACCTGTCCTCATGCACATGCGGTGATTTAGAAAATGCCTCTAGGCAGAGTCAAGGCCATGATGGAGCTCACCTCTTTTATTACCCTTATCTCACAGATGCTTGTTCATAACTGAACCATGACCAAAATCTAAAACCATTTAGATCACATCTTTTCCCTGTAACTGTTCAGTTGTTCCAGGTGAAAGGAATAATCTGCTACGTATTACTTGCAAGGACAGAAGTATAAATCAGCTATAGAGATTTTGATTATAAAAACCTACATATGCTGTCTTCATTTTTATTTTTTATCCAAAGAATCAAATACTTTTTTCAAACATCAAGCATAAAAATATAAAATAATGGACCTTTTCCTTTTTAAAACTCCATTTCAAAGGCTTGAGTTGTGGCACAGTGGTAGAGAGCTCACCTAGCATGTCTGAGGCCCAGGGTTTGTTTATAAAGATAAACAAATAAAGGTATTGTGTCCATCTGCAATTAAAAAATATTTTAAAAAATCCATTTCAAATAATAAAATCACTGGCCCTTATTCAGGGTCACATTTCTAAGTAAATTTTTACTCTTATAATTTATTTAATCCTTTAAAATGAGAATATAAAATTATGTAATTATTGGGTTCAGCAATCTGCAATTGTTATTTGATTATTTTGAAAGAAAAAATTAATTATGTGGTTCAATATAACATTATCATCACAAATGAGTAAATTTTATCCACAGACTCTAATTAACTTGACTAAAGTTACACAACAGAATAGTCTGAGATCCAGTATATAAATCAAGACAATGTGATATAAATGTATCCACACAATCATTTTGCTGCTGCATTTTCCATGATACTTTTGTTGCAGAACATATTTTAATTGAAACTTTTAATGAAAATTTTGTAGTGTTCTCTATTTCTAATTTGCCATGATGTAATGCAAACAAATATAATATGGTTAAACTTTTATATTATCCTAAAACTTACTTAAATGCTATTATAGTTCTATTTTTGACATTCAGTACTTAAATGCATTTCTTTTGGTTTGTTTTAATTAGTTACACATGACAGTTGAATGTGTTTATGCACTTTGATATACACAAATGGGGTATAATTTCTCATTTTTCTGATTGTACATGATTTAGAATCACATTGGTCATGCACTCATACATGTACATAAGGTAATAATGTCTGTTTCATACTACTATCCTTCCTGTCTCCATGTTCCCACCCCTGTACCCCCTTCTACCTAATGTAAAGTAACTTCATTCTTCCCTAGTCCCCCTGAATTGTGAATTAGCATCCACATATCAGAGAAAACATTCGGCCTTTGTTTTTTTTTGAGATTGTCTTATTTTGTTTAGCATGATATTCTCCAACTCCATTCATTTATCAACAAATACCATAATTTCATTTTTCTTTAAGGCTGATTAATATTCCACTAAATATATATACCATAAATAGTGAATTAAATATATTCTTAGATATACTCAATTCTCATAGCTTTATTTATAGATATAATCATTCTATTTTTATGTATTTTATATACGTGAAAAATAAATATTAAAATATGTCATCCTAGGGACTGGGGTTGTAGCTCAGTGGTAGAGTGCTTGCCTAGCATGTGTGAGGCACGGGGTTCAATCCTCAGCACTATATAAAAATAAATAAAATTAAGGTCCATCAACAACTAAAAAAAATTTTTAAAATGTCATCCTATATTCAATATACGTATGAATATACTCAAATCGGCACAATAAGGGGTAGGGGAAAATTGAAGTTCATTGGATTAGACAAAGGAGAATGAAGGGAATATGTATACACACACACACAAACACACACTAAAAGTTTCTAAAATATATTTGACAGGAGAATATTGTTATATAAAAATATGTATTCAACTTATATTTTTAAGTTATTTTCATTTATTATAAATAAATAGAGCTATAAATGTTTGATATTTAGTATGTGACAAGCAAGATGATAAGGTATGGAATTGAATTGAAAAGATGAAGTAGTATTTACCCTCTTGAAACTAATTTATTGAAGAGGACCAAATTAAAACATAATAAATAGTATAACTAGGGTGAACTAATTTCTGTGATGCTATAAACAGATAAAAAAATGACTGGAATTGTCCACATAAACATTCTGAGAAACACTGAGAAGAGAAGAAGAGGGCATCAGAAGGTGAAATAACCTGAACAAAGTCATTTACATACATTTTCTGTTGGAAGCCATGTATATTGGGCTTGTTTGAGCTACCATAAGGCAGGGAGGCTATTTTACTGGGAAATCCTGGGTGAAAATCCCAGGTTGGAGAAGCCCAGATAGTGCTGTTGCCCTGCATTAGCTTACAGCCCTAGGTTCAAATGCAGCCATTTGGGGATGGGCATAATCTGCCAAGCCCCAAACAATGTATTTTCCCATTTTTATCCTGTTTTCCTCAAGAAAGCTGCCACATGGAAATCTTTTTATGTATTTCCCCTTATATAAAGGATTGGGGCCTTTTTCACTTGTTCAGTTCCCATTCCTATCAGGACTGGAATCCTACTAGGCAACCCCCCCCTTCTAAATCTAATTCCTGCTCCTTATTATTTTCTGACAATTTTTCCCCAGCTGATTGACACCTCCAAGCATAAATCTACTCTACTGGAATTCTGGTAACAACAGCAATTTTCTTTTTTAAAAAAATTGTTCTTTTTAGATATGCATGACTCTCGAGCAAATTTTGACATATACATACAAGGAGTCTAACTTCTCATTCTTGTGGTTGTACATAACATGCAGTTACACTGGTCATGTATTCATATGTGAACATAAGAAAGTTGTATCCAATTCATTATACAGTCTTTCTTTTTATCATCCCCCTGCCCTTCCCTTCATTTTCCTTTGTCTAAGCAAATGAGTTTTTATTACTCTCCCCTCTTATTGTGTGTCAGCATCCACATATCAGAGAACATTTGACCTTTGAATTTTGGGGATTGATTCATTTCACCTAATGTGAAAATCTTCAGTTCCATAGATTTACTGAAAAATGCCATAGTTTCATTCTTTTTTATTGCTGGCTAACATTCTTTTGTGTATATAAACCACATTTTCTTAATCAATAGAACAGTAAAATTAAAGTTGATAATTGTTGTAGCAAATATAAAAATACTGCATAGAGATGCTATGCTGCTTTAAAATCTTCCATTTTAATTCCCTAAAACAACTAACTTAATAAATGTGTAAAGAATTTGATTTTTTAAAATGTAATAACACTGTATCATGTATAAGCACAAGAATGAGAAGTTAGACTCCATCTATGTATAATGTGTCAAGATACACTCTCCTGTATGTGTATTTAAAAAGAACAAATACAAATATAGGAAAAAAAAATGTAACATCAGTTGCCTGCTCCTAGATTTTTCTAATACCACACACAGAAAATTACAATACCTTTTTTATTCAATAAATTAAAAAAATATTTCTTGATTGTTACTTATAGACAGTTGGACTTCAGTGATAAGGGTCTATGTATGCATATAGCTCATGGAACTTACACTTTTGAAAGCATACTAATGAAAAGTATAACATATTAAGGAGAGTATAGCTAAATTTGCCTTTACCCACATTGGATGCAACTGAAGGGAGGAAAAAAACCAATGTTTTGCAAATATGTAATTAATGTAGTACAAAATGGTTTGTAGGATTTAAATTTGATATTAGCTGGATCTAAATCTTAATCTGATAATTTAATTTAAATTAGATTTGATGACAGAAGCACCTTGACCTATCCATTGAACAATGTGTGCATATTTCAAAGCATCTTTTTGTGCACCACAAACTATACAACTTCTATTTGTTGAGTTATACAAATTTCAAAATAAAACAAACAAAAGCATAAAAATATCCCTTCATTGAAAGAGTTATTCCCAACCTAAGACAAACAAATCAAAACAGAAAAAAAAATAACTCTCAAGAAAATGAAGAACTTAGCTTCTGGTTTCTATTCAGTATGTAAGAAGGTTGCAAATCACACAAACAAAAACAGAACAAACTGAAAAAAATAAGTGAATCTTCTTAGATCCATGAAAAAATTGTGGATACAAGGCCATCTCTTGTGCCCCACACTAGAGAGGCACACTGGTGAATACAGAGAATCACAGTTTACCAGAGAAGAAACCCCACATGCAGAAATCCCCAGTGGAGACAGAGCCAGGGTAAGAAAACCTGTAATATATTTTGAGACGTTGCCACAGGCTCAGTGTGAACAACTGTGAGAGTTAAAAACTCCAAGGTGACCAGTCATTGTGGCCTGGAACCTTTTGTGAGTTTTATCATCAGAAGTTCAACTTCATTCTCAACTTCAATATTGGACAAAAAATATCTCCTTTGCTTCTAGCAGATAGAGAGAAAGAAAATTGGATATACAGTAGCACATTTTTAACCAGGTCTGCACTCAGTAAAAACTATTTAACTACTTCCTAAACTATCAGGGTTTTCCCAGAGCATAACTGACCTGAAATTCACAGTGCAGAGGCATGAAACCATAAAATTTCCCGTCTACTGACATGTTGACACCATATTACTAAAGTATTATTTATAGTTCCTTTAACCAAGTACATCTTGTCTGGCAAGAAAAAAAATCATCATGCATAAAAAGACAAAAAAAAAATACAATTTGAAGATACAAAGGAAGCATTACAACCAAACTGATATATGGTAAGGATGTTTGTGAGAATAGTCAGCCAGAATTTTAGAACAACTTTGACTAATATAATAAGGTTTTGATAAATAAAATAGCTCAGAAGAATAAATACAATGAAAATAGAGAGATGGATGTTCTAAGGAAGATCTGAAGAATAAATGTTAGATATAAAAAAGTACTATAATAGGAACTAAAAAGTCCTTCAGTGGGTGAATAGAATAATTGTTGTTTTAGTGAGTTATTTTCATCTCTGTGAACAAAAAACCTGGTATAGAACAATTTTGGAACAGGGAAAATTTACTTGAGGCTCATGGTTTCAGAGGTATTAATCCATAAACAGGTGGACCCATTGCTCTGGGCTTGAAATTAGGTAGAACATCATGGCAGAAGAGTGTGGTGGAAGACAGAAGCCTAAGACATGGTCATCAGAAAACGGAGAGAAGACTCTGCTCGCTAGCTACAAAATATATACCCCAAGGCCATACCAACAGGAAACTACTCCTCCAGCCACAGCTTACTTGTCTTCAGTTAACACCTAGTTAATCCATTCGGTGGATTAATTAGGCTAAGGCTCTCATAATACAGTTATTTCATCTCTAAAAATTTTTAAATTGTCTCTCATGTGAACTTTTGGAGAACATTTCATATCTAATCCATAACAACTGTGGTACTTCAATGATGAAGAGAAATTATCTCTCAAGCAATAAAGAAAACTCAAATGCTTATGATTAAGTGGCAGATTCTAATATAAAAAGTGTATATACTGTATGATTCAAACTACATGGGGTATGGAAAAGGCATAGAATGCAAATTGTAAAAAGATCAGTGGTTGCCCAAGGTTTCTGGGGAAGAATGAAGGGAGAAATGAAAACATGGAGCACATAGGGTTTGAGGGGACACTGAAACCACTGTGTAGAATACTATAATGGTAAATAATATTATTATAACTTTGTACAAACTATTAGACATGCAAAACTAATATTGAACTTGAACCTGAATGATGGTCTGTGGGTGAGAATGATGTGTTAATGTAGATTCACCCACTGAATTAATATTCTATTCTTGTGAAGATATGAGGTAAACTGGGCATGTATGGGGACAGGGATAAATGATATTGTCCTAATTTCCTCTCAATTTTTTTTCAAATACTAAATAACTCTGAAAAATAAAGTATACTAAAAAGGAAATTAAAAATTATCTCTAATCTGAATAAGAGATTAGATGAAGTGGTGAATGCCTATAATCTCAGCTATTTAGTAGGCTGAGGTAGGAGGGTTACCAGCCTCAGCAATTTAACTAGATTCTGTCCCAAAAATAACATAAAAAGGATGAGGGAGTGTAACTCAGTAGTAGAATTTCCCAGGGTTAAATCCCCAGATTTACAAACATATGGGCATGCACACACACACACACTCATGTTGCTTGTAAATGTTGAGAAGTTTAAAATACAAAAAGATCATATTTATATGAAAAAATGTGTTACTTAAAATTCAATAGAAAACTGAAATAGATTAAAAATTATGGAAAAAAAATTATATTATTATAGCAAAAACGCTTCTTAAAATGAGATGCAAAAATTTAAAGAAGGCAAAAATGGAGAGATTTTGAATAGATGGTAAAATTTTAAGGCTAAACATAACTAATTGGAATTTTAAAAGACAGTAAAGAAAAACTTTTTAAAAAATATATCTTCATACTACTACTAGTACTACTATTATCACTACTACACACTCTGTATAAAATTAAGAATTCCTATTATCATTACAGTATAAAAAACAACCCACAGAAAAGGTAATAAGGTCACTGAAAATACACATTTGATTAAAAAAAAAAAACAACCCTCATATCTAAAGCATGTAAAAAAAAAGCAAAAAAACAAAACAAAACAAAACAAAACAAAACCTCTAGAGAAACAGTAAGTACACTCACTTAAATGAAAGGGATAATTCCTGGAGATGCAGTGGTAATCAATCTTACCACTATATGAGTATCATAAAGAGTACTTACGTAAGTTAAGACAGTTACAATATCACCGGCTTATATGATCTTATGGGACTATTGTCATATATGCAGTCCATCACTAACTGAAATGTCCCTCTGCATTGCAGAATTGTTTAAGACAGAAAGTACAGTGTGGAAAAAGGGGAAAAGGGTTGACTAATATATTCCAGTTAGCCAATAAACATAGGAACAATATTAACAAGACATGTAGAGTTTCTGAAAGGACCTAATAAATCTGGAAAAAATATTACTCTGCACGTCATACCTCAAGGTATGCATATATATAATGTCCACAAAATTAGGACCACATCTTGGTTTCAAGGGTGTATTTCCATCATGTGGCATGAAGTCTAGAATATCATGAATTCAACTGATGTTTGTTGAATAACTGAACAAAATGTATTTCTTGCACATTTCATCATGCTGGGCATTAAGACAAATGTTGCATTAAGCAAAAGAATTAAAAGTTTACTTTGTTTAAAAATAACAAAGTATTAGTTGGGATAATATATGGTTGTGTATTTGGAAATTATGATGAAAAAATAAGCTGAATTTAATTATAGAGTTATGAGTGAATTCATTCTCTAATCCATTCTCATTAGGAAGAAGGAAAAAATAGATAGAAAAGGACACTACTTGAAGGTAAATACTTGAATAAATTGCATATAGAAATGATGTGAAGGCTTATTATTGTATATGATCAATGTTCTCATTTTTAAATAATGAACACTTCTCTGACTTTTAAATTATGGCATTCCATTTCACTTTTTATTTCTCTGTGGACTTGTTCCTGTCACTTCCCTAAATTAGTATTTTACTACTTCTTATACTGTTATCACATTATGTTATTTTTCTTTTCATACAGTGCAAGACTTCATGATTTATTATTCCATCTGTGATTTTAATGTAATATTTGGGAATCTTAATAGTAATAAACAGCATTTTCTACATGTTAAAATACACACATATACAAAATGAGGCATTCAATTGAACAGGGACTGTATTTTCTTTCTTTATTTAAACTTCCAGAAGAATGGATTTGTCTTCAAAAAACAGTCATAAGATATGATTTCAATTAATGAATTTTTTAAAAAGCAGATTCTAGCATTTCCAAGTCTCTATGATGTGTTTATACATTGAGTTAATTTCCTAATATATTTGTGTATTTTTTGAAAATATTTTTAAAAAATTAATGAAAAATGAATTAAAAACCTACTAACATTAAAATAATAAAAATTTAAATGTTATGCAAAAAAAGATGTAAAAAATCACATATAAGTCTTTATAATTAATGTATTCAATCAAATCTTTGAAATTCTGACTATTACAAAAATCAAGGATATTATTATTTTACACTGATTAATTTCTAAATAGTTTTTTGGATGCAAATAAATGTAAGTAAATAAATTATTAAAATTTCACATTGCTTTAATTTTTTCCTTAACACTCACACACACCCCTAACTTTTAATTCTATTCAAACAGTTTGTGTGAGTTACTGCTTTTCAGAGTGAATGAAGGATTGCCTATGGTATTCATAACTTTTGATTTGTAAAAGATGTTTTTAATGATAATGAATGACATTATTCCCAGCTGTATATTATAATTTCCAGCACAAAAAATATTAATATAAAAGGTAATACAGGTTTATTTTGTAAAATTCAAATTAAGCAAACATAGAATAGAGAAAATTAATGCCTTTCTTTTCAAAATTGACAATAAAGAAATATTAATAATTTAATATTTAACTTTTTTGTTATGTATGTATATACTCTGGCCTGATTATTCATTTGTTAATTTGATATTCTAGTACTCACGATGCTTTTGCACAGTCTGCCATGTATATCAACCAATGTATACTATTCTGAGTTACCTTAAGTAATACAAGAAATTAACAACAAACTCACTATATTAATATTGACATGATAAAAGGGAGATAACTGTTGTTCTGGGGAAGAGCAGCTATCTGTATTAAAAAGATAACTTTGCAGCTGTTGTAGATAAATTTATGTGATAATAAAACATGCCAGGTGATTCTAGTGTCTCAATTTATGAGTCAATGAAATTGAAGTCCAGAAAATTGGTGACTTGCCAAAATTTTTCCATTATCTCAAATATATAAATGCCAAAAATTGGGACTAAACCTAGGAATAATGTCATAGAATAGTAAATTTATTTTGTAGGTAAAATTTTCCCCTATGAATGAACTTTTTCAGGTGGCCTTACTAGCAGTGTTATTCCAACAATAAGAAAGTAGGCATTTGGCATAAGATATTTATATTTAGGAACAAATCTTTATGTTAGAAGAATCTTTAAGTTTGCAGAGTCTCTGTAGTCCTTTAATACACATTCATTGGTCTCCTACAGGATAGGAGATATTTTATTAATTTTGTATAACAAAGAAAAATAAAGTCTTTACCAACAAAAATTATGTTGTACTATAAATAATATGGAATAATAATTACCAAAATATAATCATGATGATTATTTTTATATATCAATTTTTAAGATGCTTTTGATAAGGTTAACATTATATTGCTGATACTTTAGTATTCACAGTGTGAAGGTGAGTTTTATCCAAGAAGTGAATCTGGAAAAAACAAAACAAAACAAAAAACAAAGATTCTTCAGATCAAGGGGGAATTCTCCAAGAGACTGTCCTAGGACTTTTTTCCACCAAAGTTTTCTCATGTCTCTGGTGCCTGTAGACTTGACAATGCACACTTTCACTCCCCTAGCCATTGAATATAATATTCCACCTGCTTATAGTTGCACCCAGTTAATTCATTCAATCTAGAATGGACTGATTAATTTATAGCTCTCAATACAACTATTTTACCTCTGAGTATTCCTTAATTAACACAGGAGTACTTTTTTTGGAGGGGGGCACCTCATATCCAAAACATAACCCAGCCCACTTTTAATATTTTGGACTTCACAACTTCTTTAATAATGTGAGCCATTTTTTTATAATAAAATATCTCTCTCTGCCTCTCTCATTTAATATCTTGTGGTTATTTTTCTGGAGAGCCCAGACTAATGCAGTACCAAATACAGAGTTTGAGTGAAAGATCTGTAATACTGAAACCACGAAAAATTTGTGAGGTAACTGATGCTAACTTTTTACTTTATGTGACATCAAGAGAGAATTAAATAATTATAGCAATTTACCCAGCTGGAGTACAGTAAGGGACATGTATTGGGAAGAAAGAAATAGAGAATACAAAGGTCCAGTGAAGTGTATAGTGGTTTATTAGTATTTTTTCTACAATAAATGAGTGAGTGAATGTTGCTCAAAGTATTGCACAAAGTTTGTTTGGAAACTATAGGAAATCTAGTATACTGGCTCGTAATGTGGTAGGCATAAAAGGAAAATAGATGAGTAAGGCAATGGCAAGGGTGGGGTCTCTAAATTGTGAAGTCAGCTCTATGTTTTCTTAGAGGAGCTTTATCTTCATCTTACAATCAATGGCTAATCATATATAAGAATGTCAAATCCGCCAGGGGTGGTAGTGCATATTTGTAATCCCTGTGGCTTGGGAGGCTGAGGCAGGAGTATCATGAGTTCAAAGCCAAGCTCGGCAAAATCAAGGTGCTAAGCAACTCAGGCTCTGTCTCTACATAAAATTCAAATTATGGCTGGGGATGTGCCTCAGTGGAAGAGTGCCCCTGAGTTCAATTCCCAGTACCAAAAAAAAAAAAAAAAAGACAAATTTATGTCTTCATTTTTATATATCCCCCATGGTACCAAATTGGAGGTATACAAAGCAATTACAATGTAAACAATGCTTACAAGGAAGACAAAGGATGCAAAGTTAGAAGACAAATTTCCAACTTGTGAATTATGCATATGCTAATACCTGTATTGGAGTAGAAATATGGGTACTGGCTAGTTTCACTGGAACAATCATGGAAATAGCCCAGATAGAAATAACAGGATGAAGTTGGAAATACAAGAAAATAATGTAAGAGTAACTGAAGCATGTAAATATAAAAAATAAAATGGTTATCATATTGTACAAGTGTGGAATTCAAGGTGAAATAGTAATGAAAGGAAACAAATCAGGAGGAAAACAAAGCTCTAAGTTAGTTACAGAATGCCTGTGATCTAATTTGTCCATGATCAAATATTATAGGCCTGCCAATAGTTTGGGTAGTGAATAAGCTTCTTTTTTCTCTCCTAAGTTATCAGTCACTGTTTCTGTTTTCAAAGAGACAGTGATGACAATCATCATTAACACCCTTTTCAGGGTGAGGACCATGACATTGCATCATGGTTCTGGTAAGAAAACGCATCTGGGTAACTTTGGACTGGGAACATTTAATATAATGTTGTGAAGATATTTCCAGGACTTTAAATATAAGGGAGGCCTGGAGGTGATAGCTACTGAGCTAAATAAGACTTGTATGTGCACAAATCTTAAAACCTTTTGAGGTCTGATGAAAGTAAAAGGTATATGATTGGTTCTTTTCAGTAAATCTTTACATCTTCTACTATAAAAATTATATAGGTTCAAGCAGACCCTTTACTGTGGCCAAGAAAAGGATAAGGATGTAATTTTAAGAAAATGGGATTAATGGAAACAACCCAATTTAACTCTGTGAATTACCCATGTTTGACTCTGTTCTGTTCTGCATACCAAATGCTTCTTGGCTTTAGTGTTAATGCTAGACTAAAGGAGTCCTTTGGCAGCCCATCATTGTCTGAGTGTAATCAGGCACTTAGCAACCCTGACACTGGATGCTGGCATCTTTGTTTGGAAACAGCAATTGATTCCACAATGAACCAGTTGATTGCTAATTTAGTGCACTAATGTGAAGAAGCAGGGGGTCCACATACTGCACCTGAATCCAGATGTCAGTTTGCTTTCAAGGTAATATGTTGTTTAAAGAATATTTTAACTCATGTATTGGTTCTACACAAACACATTTTTACGGTCCTTTTTCTTAGATTTTTTTACTCTTATCTTTTTAAATAGTGATATGAATGGTCATTGTTAACCTTGTCAATCTTGCCTTGAACTATACAAATACTAGATAGAAGTGTACTCTTAACGGTAATCAATAAAAATGATGTAAGTGAACAATGAATAATAAAACAAATGGGCATGTATTTGAGTATGTTTAATATTTTAAAATAGCAAATACTTATTTTTGATTAACATTTTAAATTTGTCAATATCTACCATATATTCAGCAAAATGTCATACTTTTAGAGTATTTTGATTAGGCCAAAATTTCAAAAACTATAATATCAGATATTTATTTCAGTTAACTATCTACACTTTTTCATAGCTCGATGAAAACTAAATATGATCATAACCAAAACTTCTTAAATGAAGAAAAAGATAAAAGCTAGCAATGGAATATATGCTATATAGTTTTAGTAATTCAGAAACTGTCATCATTATCGAATTATGGATTCAATGAAAAAATGATAGTATAGTAAGAAAGAAAAGAAAACCAATTTCCAAATGATATAATTAAAGTTAATGTAGAATTATTTAAAAGACCTAAAAGAAAGTTTAAAAATATAATAGGCATAAAAGTGAAATAAATTGGAAATAATATGTAACAAATTATTGAGTTAAAGTTTGTAATGAACAGTGCATGCCATGCTAGTCAAGAGATCTTTTAATATGTTCACTGACTGTTTTGTTGTATCTGTGTATTAAGACTATACATTTCAAAGAGCTCTTGATGTTTTCATCTCCTGGACTGTGTATGGAACAGACAGAAATGCTTTTGTTAACTCAGTTATTTTACCCCCCATATCAAATCAAGTAGAGTAAAACTTCCTCATTTAAATGCAAACCTTACTACCTGAATTCTAATATAAAGTTATTATTAATGTTATTGTTATTTTTATTCCTACATCCAATCTCTCATTACATACACTTGTTATTTAGACTGGATTACAGATGTGTACCAAAAGAAATCAACATTGTGTAAAACTCCCCTCAGCAAAGTCCCTACTCAATACACTATTAAAATTATGTGAGTAAATCTTTAAAATAATCAAATTTTCTTAAATGGTCTTGTCTTTATGCCTTCAAATCATATCATTTATGTTTTTGATTTTTAATAAGTAATGTATTATTTCTGACTTTTTTTCCTTATGAATGGGGGTTTTTACTTCATCTCCAAAATGGTTCTTCACACTTTTACTGTTCAAGAAATATTTCTAAATTTGTAAAGATGCATCATCTTTATACCCATATTTTTCAGTTTTCCTTTATTTTTAACACTTGAATCTGTCCCTTTGTGTAGCTTCACTCATTGACATAATTCTCATTCTTAAGGCCTACACTCTCCAAGAATGTAAAATAGCCCTTGCTATGAACAACTGCTTGTCATGTATTCAGTTTTAATTGAGCTTCGTATCGTCTTGTAATTTTTTTTTATTATTAAGGCAACTTATTTAAGGTTCTGTTTTCATATAAACATAAAATTATAGAAAACTGATCATATAAATTAGTTTTATTTTATTGATCTCAACTTTGATTTTTATTGAATCCAAAATTGTGCCTATTTTTGTTCCTGATAGCTTCCTTCTTATGTCAAAATCAATCCAAGCAGAAAAAAAGAAATATTTGCTTAAATAAGACATCTTTATTGTGTTTGCTATTATGTCAATTATATGTGTTTACAGTTTGATGTTTTTAAATGGAAACCTCAAATCAGTTATTTTTAGAAATTGTAAAATTGAAAGAATAATGATATTCAAGCTATACAGTTAATTAAATTGAAGAGTGAAACTGATTCATTTAAAGTGAGATACTTTATTTAAAACCATTATAAAATCATTATATTGTGATACATATTCTGTGATGTTTATTTTAGGTCAACTTGGAAGGTTTGTTTGGATGAGATTAAAATTTGAATTGGTGAAATCTGGGTACAGGAGATGACTTTCCATGCTGTTGGGCTAATCAGTTGAAGCCTCAGCTGAAGAAACTAGCCAGAAAAAACTTTAGACTTCATCACACCATGGCCACTGCTGGTCCTGTGCTTGTTAGCTGTTACAACTTTATCTTAATGTTCCCCCAAATCTGTTGTGTTGAAGTGTTTGTCCCCAGATAATAAGGTCATAGAAAAGTAGCAGAAACTTTAGGTTGAGGGGCTTATTTGAAGGAAATAGATCACTAGGGTGTGATCTCCATGGGTATATTGGGGCCCTGACTCCCTTCCTCTCTCTTCCTCTCACTTTGCTTCCTGGCCACCTTGAGATGAGCAGCTTTGCTCTACCACATACTTCACACCATGATATGGATCATGACAGGTCCCAATGGCAGAGCAGCCAAGTGACTTGTAAACTCTGTAGTCCTGGCTCAAGATAAATATTTCCTATTAAAATGTTGTTTATCTGAGGTATTGTGTCACAGTGGCAGGAAGCTGACTAACACACTAGCCTTCAGAGAGGAACTCCACTGTCGTTCTCCTGGGTCTTGAACCACTGACCCACATTGCAGATTTGGACTTTCTAGTCTCCATAATACTTTGAGCCAATCCCTTAAAATAAATATTTTCCTGTATACATATACACATATGATTAGTTCTGTGTTCCTGCATAACTCTGGCTAATTTGAATTCTTCTTTTATTTATTCTACCACCTCTATATTAACATTGAAATTCTCAGTAAATTAACTAAATTCCTTTACAGTCATTTGTGTGGTCATGCATAAAATTGATCCCTGTCTTGCATGTAAAAATTCAATATGATTATGATGAGTCAGAGTACTGGCAAAAGCTTTCATTCATAAAGACTGCCACATTCAAGTTCTTGGATCACAGCCAATTCCTGAGCAATGAGGCGATGCACATTGTAACTGTGCTGCTGGGGAAGACATCCAGGAAGACAGATGACAGCAGGGTGACAGCTGTGTGACGGTGAGGTGAGGAGGGAAAACCACCAGCACACAGCATGCAGGAGAAACACTGCAAGTGCTCACTGAGGCACAGCGCTTCCCACAACATGACAGAGCAATGGAATGCGGAGAAACAGCAGTGGACAAACTGTCATCGGCAACAGTAATCATAAATGTGTGACTCATGTGGAGTAAATGCATCAGTTACCCTGTGGGGAGAAGGGAAGTGGATACTGCATAAAAACATCAACTTTCATAGCAAATGAAGGTTTGACATTCATCAGGTTTGTGAAGAACATCAGTTGTCCTTGAAGCATGTTTATACAAACAAGCAACATTGGTACTTTCTTTTTTTTTTTTTCAATGTTACAATATAGCCTGAAAAAATAATATCTGTTATTGCCATGGAGGGAGCACTTTCAGAAGGAGTTTGTTGTTGTTTTTTTTTGGGGGGGGTTATTTTTTAAATAAAAGTGGCAAGGTGTGCATTTACAAATCTAATGATGGGAAAACCCAAATCCTTAAAGAAATGCTAATTTTTTCTCATGAGTTCTATGAGAAACTTTGGGCTGTTTTCCAATTATTTCTTTCCAATTTTTTCTTTTACTTTTTTTCTTGCTTTTATATTTGACTTTGAATGCTAGTAGTGACATTTATTGAATTTTATATTTTGTAGCTTTTGCAAATTATCAAACACCAGTGCTCAGACACTGACTAATAGTAATACTATTTTAAGTCTTTTAATCAGTAGAGATATATTTTTGAAACTATATATTATTGATAAAAATTCAAATAAAGAATAGCATGATAAATATGATATAAATTATAAGCAGCTGTTATCTGTAAGTTTGTCTCTTCTTGTCATCAGAGTTGAGTAGCAAAGAGGTTTCAAATTGAAAACAAACTAAAGGCATATTATCTTTAGTTCAGTTAGTTTATCACAGAAAAGGTTTCAAGGTACTCCTGGATAGAAGAGTATTTTGCTTGTGTCCCACACTGATGAAATAGTTTAGATCTTTAGATCTATTTGTAAATTGCCCAACTCAAAAAATTGAAGACTTTAACAGAAATCTGGCTTCATAAGAGGACATTGATGTTCCAAAGTACAGTGCATTTTTCTCATATTCTTGCCAAATGTTATACTGTAAAAATGTCATTACTTTCCATGATCTCTAACACTTTTTTGTCTTTTCAACTTAATAATTGCCTACTCTTCTGAATATTCAAAATGATATATAATTTGCTTTTCTCCTTAGCAATAATGATAAGACATTTTAGTCAGCTGTTACGATGCTGTGACTAAAAGAACTGACAAAAACAATTATAGAGGAGGCAAAGTTTACTTTGTGATCACTGTTTTGTAGGTCTCGGTCCTGAGACAGGTAGCTCCAATGCTGTGGGCCAGGGGTAAGGAAGGACAGCAAGGCAGAAGAGTATGTTGGTAGACAGCTGGTCAGGATGTGGCCACCAAGAAGAAAAGACAGCCTCCCCTTACCAAAGATAAAACACATATCCCACAGTCATGTCCCCAGTGACCCATCTCTCTTACCATGCCCTACCTGCACAAGTTACCACCCAGTAACTCAAACTTTTCACCTCTAAGCTTTCTTATGTTGCCTCATACATAAGCTTTTGGGTGACACCTAATATCTAAACCATAGCACAAGATAAGAAATAGGAACATGAGCAGAAATTGTGGCTTTGATTCTTAGGAGACTCATAACATTATGGAGAAAAGCAAATACAAATGATTTTAATAAGATTTTAATTATATATATATATATATATATATATATATATATATATATATATATATATATAAGAATTTTTAAAAAATGAAAAACCTTTCCATCTGAGTACTTCGGGGAATTCTTCAGAAAAAAAAGCTTATTGTTTCAGAACACAAGATTGGGAAGGACATTGAAAGAATGAAATTGTATTGAATATTTATTCAATTTCATCCTGTAGATGATGATAACAATCTGCAAAAACTAGCATAAAATCTGCTATTATATTTTATTATAAATATTATATTTAGAAACTTACTGAGGTAGGAAGTAAAATTATAAGAACATGATATGTAAACCAACAAATCCATAGTAACTCATATAATGTAAGAAAAGAAAGCGTCTGGATTTAATCCTGAAAAGAGAGTGAATGTGAAAAGTTGGGGATGGAAGAAGAGAATGAGGAAATTTTTAGAATATATTTGGAAGGTTTCTTAGATTCAATGTAAATGATTCTCAGAAACACTCCTAGGCTGGGCTTGGGGGTGCAAGCCTGTAATGCCAGGTACTTGAAGGCTGAAGCAGGAGGATCAACAGTTCAAAGCCAGCCTCAGCAAATACAACGTGCCGAGCAACTCAATGAGACCCTGTCTCTAAATAAAATACAAAATAGGGCTGGGGATGTGGCTCAGTGGTTGAGTGCCCCTGAGTTCAATCCCCAGTACCCTCCCTATGGGAAAAAAAAATCCAACTCTAATTTCATCAAACATATTTATTATTGTTTTAATTGACACAATAATTATACATATTTTAGATAGAGTGTAATATTTCTATATCCCTATACAATGTATCATCAGGGTGATATACTTTCTGCATCATACTTTTGTGTGTGTGTGTGTGTGAGTGTGTGTGTGAGTGTGTGTGTGAGTGTGTGTGTGTGTGTGTGAGCATTTTAAATCTTCTCTTCTAGCTCTTTTGAAGTGTTCAGTGCAATACTGTTAACCTTGATGTTCAATAGAACAACAGCATTTATTGTTCTTATTTAACTGTAATGTGTTAATGTGTGTCTTTGACAAATCTCTCCACATTCCCTTCACCACCAGCCACTGGTAACCCCTACTGTGCTCTCTAGATTTTTAAGAACAACTTTATATTCTATGTATGAATAGGATCATGCAGTCTTTTTGTCTTTTTGTGCACAGTTTATTTTACTCAGGATTATGTCATCCAGGTTCATCCATATAGCTGCACATGACAGGATTTCATACTCTTCTGGCTGAATAGTATTCCATTTTAAATAGCCCTTACTCTTTGTCCATTTATCTGTTGATGAATGCTTTGATCTATTGTGTATGTTGGCTGTTTTGAATAATGTTGAAATAAAAGTGGGTTTGGAGATTGCTATTCAGTGGTTGTGATTTTTATAGGTATTTTTGTTTGTTCTTTTGTGTAAACCCTGGATTGCCATACTGCATCAGAGATTTATTCACTCAAAATCAGGTTCCAATTTTCAGAACAAACTATTGCTATATTATTTCCCTACTGAATTAAATTATTTGAAGATATCTTTGACTTGTATATAGCAAATACAAGTTTGAACAGCTAATGTAGAAATTATCCCTAGAGGCTAGGAAACCCTATCTGAAATCTGAATATATGCATGAACTTTCTATTTTACAATAACAATTTAGAAGCAACAATAAAAATAGAAAATAACTATTCTTTAAAAGTATGAGGATATAAGTTTGAATTTATTTCATCATTGATACACAAAATAATAATTTTGTATCTAAAGGTGATATTAGAGAATACATGATTCCTTAATTTAAAAAAGTGACTTCCAACTTAAACAACAAGCGGATGATTTTCAATTTTAGGGAACATCATGAGTTCATATTCTAAACTAATACTATATTTAAAACAGTTGTAATTTACAAAGTATTTTAAAATATTATATCATGGAGGCTTTTAAACTCAAGATAAACAAGAAAATCTAAAAGATTTGCAACTGCTTCCATAGTCTTTGGGTATTACCTTCTTTAGAACCCATTAAAAATTGTGAGTGTGGGTATGTAAATGTGTGTATGTGTTCCAGTAAAATATTGTAGTTTCCTTACTATATATGGGGTACAAATTTTTCACTGAATAATAATGCATTTAATATCTACATTTGTTTCAAGTAATTAGCCAAACTTTTAAAGAAATGCTTTAACTTTGTTTATGCATAATGGTCTATTTCAGACATAGAATTAGAATAGAAAATTATATCTACCTATCTATGTTCTTGAAGAGACATAACATTGGTCATAACTGTTGTCTATATTTACTAACATATTAAGCACATACACTCCAAATATATGATAAAATCACAACTGAGTTAATAAAATTGTATACAATATATATGAATTTAAATATAAATTAAATGTAAAATATAATCACTATTTTTGATGTATGGAGAGCTTATATATATTGTATTATTATATTACATATGCAATATTGTATGCATATACATATTGCATATATTTTGTTTTTGTAATAATTAACTTCAGTATTGGAATTATCTATCAGCCACACTTTAAGATTCCGAACTATTTCTATTCTGATGCATGCTAGATAATTCTCCCTTCTGAATAGTCAGAAAATTAAACTTTCTGACCTAATAAAGAAAGAAAATTTCTACTGGTAGCCAAAATACATTAGTTTTGAAGAGAGCATTAGAAAACCCATAATCACAAGTACAGTGAAGGAGCAATTGACTCTTGTCTTGCAACACAGAACTGCTATCAGGCAAGGTGAGAGCCATACATTGATATTTCTAAAAATCAGGGGTAACATCTAGGTCAAATTGTATACGAATGTATTAGTAAAAAAGAGAAAATCAGGAATAAGAATAGAAAGGGAAAAAACAGGCTTCCAGTTTTTCCAAATTGAACATAATAAAAATTTAATTACTGTGTTCTGGTTTGAGCATGTTTATATTTAAAATTTATGAACTGCTAAAATTTTGCAATTCAATAGTTCCATATTTTTATGGAATTTAAATAAATTTCGTAAGTTTTACACACCTAAGAAAGGATTCCACATTTAGCCTATTATGATAAAGTAATTGCATATCACACTCACAAAGATACATAGCTCCTTAATAAACATATTCCACTCTCAACTTGGAATGATAATATAATCTACCTATCTTGAATTGCATATGTCTCATAAGTTTTTAAAATAATGTTTTAAAATTGTTGCCCAAATAACTCTGTTCTATTGTTGGAAGCATTTTGATGGAGGCAAATTTACTGAAGGGAAAAGTGTTAAAAAATGGAAAAATAAAATGACATTAAAGATCCAATTCTTTGCTCTGTACCTCAATAATTAGTATCAGAGAGACACACTGTCTGGGCATGTGTGTTATCTATATTGATTCTAGTACCATCCACTTAAACTCACAGTACACAATCATGCCACAAAATCTTAATAAAATTACGGAAAAAAAAATGTAGCACCAGAATGTTCACATTAGGCTCTGCCACCATTGTGGTCACAATACAAACAACAAAAAATTAAATTTTCATATTGGAGTAAGACATATATATTGATAATGTCACTATAATGAATCAAAAAAGAATATCAGTTAGGAGGCTAATAAGTTAAAAGGGTGACTCTCTGGTCATTTTTAAAAGCAATAAATTAGTCCATCTTTAATTCACTTTAACTTTTTATTAACTTTGAAGTTTCTAAAGGTGAACTGCTTATGTCAGTTCACTCTATATCCCCAAACATTTCTGCTATAATATCATGTATGTCTGGAAAGAATTTATTCCAAGTGTTCTTGGGGGTAAAAAGTCATATTTTAAGTGTTTGTATGTTTATATAAAACAATAAGCATGCAATCTGGGTTATTTATTTATTTTGGTATTGGAAATTGAACACAGGGATACTTTACCACTAAACTGCATCCCAAAGTCCTTTTTTTCCCCTTCTTCTTTTTTTTTGTTTTCTTTTCTTTCTTTCTTTCTTTCTTTTTTTTTTTTTTTTTTTTGAAAAGAGACCTCACTAAGTTTTTGAGATTCTCACTAAATTGGAGAAAATGGCTTCCAAGTTCAGTTCTTCCAGTCTTAGCCACCCAATTTGTTAGTATTGCAGGCATTTACCATTGTGCTCAGCTTCAAAGTTTCATTTCCAAATTCCCTTAAGTGATAAAAGAGATGAATTTAAAAAAAAAAATTAGTCCAAGTTTTCTTCAACTTTAATTCTTTTTTTTCTTCATTAAATTATTTATTTATTTTAATTTGTTATACATGATGGCAGAATGGAATTCATTTCATATTACACATATACAGCACAATTTTTCAAGTCTCTGGTTGTGCACAAAGTATTTTTACACCATCTGTGTCTTCATACATGTACTTAGGTAATGATGTCTAACTCATTCCACCATCATATGTACCTGATTGCTCCCTCCATTCCCCTCCCTCCCCTTTGCCCTATCTAAAGTTCCTCCATTTCTCCCATGCTCTCCCACCATCACCATTATGGGTCAGCATCCTCATATCAAAGAGACCATTCTGCCTTTGGTTTTATGGGAATTGAGTTACTTCTCTTAGCATTATCTTCTCTAACTCCATCAATTTACTCGTAAATGCCATTTTATTCTCTTTTAATGTTGAACAATGTTCCATTGGGTATATATACCAAAGTTTTCCTATCCATTCATCTACTAAAGGGTATATGTGTTGGTTCCACAATTTAGCTATTGTGAATTGTGCTGCTATAAACATTGATATGGCTGTGTCGTAGTACGCTGTTTTTAAGTCCTTTATGTATAAACCGAGGAGTGGGATAGCTAGATCAAATGGTGGTTCCATTTCCGGTTTTCTAAGGAATCTCCATACTGCTTTCCAGATTGGCTGCACCAATTTTCAGTCCCACCAGCAATGTATTAGTGTACTTTTTCCCCCACATCCTCTCCAATGGTTATTGTTTTTTGTATTCTTGATAACTGCCATTCTGACTGGAGTGAAATGAACCTTAGAGTAGTTTTGATTTGCATTTCTGTAATTGCTAGAGATTCTATCCTCAAATACCTCTGTGTCTTGTTCCTATAGTCAGAATCAAAAGCAAGTCTATGTTATACATTTCCAACATGACATAAATCCTCTTAAACAAGTGCCTGGACTGAAATAGTTTAGCGCTGTTATCCATATAAAAGAGAGGAAAGTTGATAAATTAATATTGTGGCCATGGCAGAAGAGGTGTTGGCAAAGCCTGGAATCAGGTTGAGGCTCTTTTCATAGAATCCTTTTACTGCACAAACCATCCTTAAATTGTGTAGTTTTCAAGCAGAATAAATTGGTGCTTCATTCACAAACCATATTTCAAAGTTTACAAATACTTCCTGGCTGACCATGGGATGGGTGTACACGTGAACTTGCTCCACCCCTCTGACCTCTATCCTGATTGGCTCCTGTGCAGTATATAAGCGGTGTGTTCTTCCTCAATAAACAAGATCCTGCTTGATTCATTTCCCTGACTCTTCTGAGTGTCCTCAGGCAAGGGAGGGCTGGGTGAGGGCCACCAGTAGACCTTTGTCTTTTTTGGCTCTCCTGGTCAGGGTGTGCTTTCCCTACTTCTCCTGCCAGTCAAGAGGAGATGGGGGGCTAAAAACCCCGACATATAAGTTTGTATTCTATCCATCCATTTCTAGGGAATTATTCTATAAAATTATTTTATATGATTATATTTGAAAATTTAACTGATTGAAATTATATTTAATAACATTGTTAGTAATACATAATTTTTAATAAAAACTATTCCAAATATACAGTGTCTTTAAATTAAAACTTCAATTAGTTTGACCAATAGACCCAAATTATTTTTTTATACTGTTATTGCACATCAATAATTGGTACTGCAAATGTGGAATTTGAGTAAATACTGTTTATGAATATGTTCACAAAAGTGAAAACAATTGTTCACATATTGAAGGATCATTTCAAATTGAAATAGAATATTTATTATAATAATCTATTCAGTACTGTGTGAAATGGCAATATATTTATTGACTTTTAACCAAATACCAAATAATGGTTTATATGCGTTGTTTACTAATTTTCACTGCTATCCATCCAAAAATTACATTATTACCTGACATTTTATACATTTATACATGTTTTTCAAGATTATATTAATACTTCAAAGTTATAAACTTTTGCAATTCAATGACAGTATCAAGAATCAGTGCAAAAGTTGAAAACAATAAATGATTGCCTTGAATTTCCCAAAAATGTAAATTTTATGAATAAGTTGTTTTTCAGGGCATACAGTAAGCAAAAATACTTGTAGGATATAGGGAAGCCAAATGTAAGTAACAAAAAAAATTTGGTGAGGATTAAATTTTCTTAAGTTTTTAAAAAATGCTTCAGACTGTTTTTGTGTAAAAATAAGGCAAAGCATTATTTAAAAAGTTGAGTTGAAGAATTTTACAAGCACTTTTTACTAGGAAAAATAGTATGAGTAATATGGAAATTATTTCCTTAGGTAAATGAATGATGCTGATAAACCTTCTACTTTTATGCAAAGTGTATGGGATTAGAAAATATTTAAATTATCAGAGGTAAATGCAAAAAAGGAAGAGTAATATGACATTACTCATTTATATAAGCAGTAACTACAATAATTGTAAGTCTTTTATTAACAAGACTGGAGAAAAACAGATCATTGAGAAAATGTTCTAAAAATAGAAACTGTTTTCTCTAAACAGTAGTAACACAAACAATGGAAGAATCATAGCTCAATATTAAAATGAATTATTTTTTACTGGGTAGTTTTGTGAACATAATAAACAAACTCAGGTTCACCAAATGTAGAGCACAACATTTCCCTGACTTTATAAAACAGAAACTTATAAATCAAAACAAAAAAGTAAGGGAAGTTGGTATGGATTTTTATGAAACAAATGGGGAATGATTTCTATATTTTCATGATAAACTAAAATGTTTAAACAAAGAACAAAGGTGTATAAAAATGAAAATAATAAAGTTTTCTGCATACACACACAAATACACACACACACACATACATACACACACTTTAGGAATGTTGAAAGAATTGTACAAGTTACAAGGTAAATATGTCCACTGTATTCATATTGTATAACATGTAATTTTTTATGAAGCAGTCAAGATATTCATCCAAATTAACATAATACTTACTGAGACAATTAACAAAGGATTTATAGAAACCTAAGGTATTTTAAGAACCTAATATCACTAGTACTGAAAGTCAGCAGCAGCAGTGAAATATAATTTCAGACAGTAGGTTAATATTTTGAAAACACTATGTTGGGGGAGGTGGTGCTGAAGCACCTTTGGTTAAAGATAGAATTCCATTGCATAAGATTTTAAAATATTCATAGTGTTGCTTTGTTTTTTCATTTCTGAAAAACATGTTTTAAAAAAATAGTCTTGAATTTAAAAACTGCTATGTACACAAAAAAGAGTCATGATTTTTAGAAGTGAAAAGAATCAAAACATCAGGAAAAATTTAAATAACACTAGTTTTCTCTCTTTTTTAAACTGAAAGTACTAGAGTATTATATGTTTTATAATTCTTTTGCTTATGATAATACATTTCATTATATAAAATACAGTAAAATAAATGAGCATAGTATCATTAAAAACATACAAAACTTCTTAGAAAATTCAGTTCCAGATTTTAGCACCTAACATGATGGATACTTCAACAACTTCTACCTTAGTTCTGGTTATGAATCTGATAAAAGCTGTAGGAGAGACATAAAGGTTAACTGAACAGCAAATGCAGGGATCTTTGTGGGTATAGATAGGATATAGAGTTGGGAGAAAATGGTAGGTGATATTCAAAGGTACAGAGGTATGGATATGGAGAAAAGGTAGAGGAAAGTGCTTTAATCACCACACTGATTGGCCAATATATTTTTAATTATATGAAATAAAACAACAATAACAACAATAATAATAAAAAAGACCATGTTGCAGAGACTTTAGGATAGTGGAAATCTGTTGGTGTGGGGTTGCAGGTGATTAGACATTAGGTGAATGGGAATTTTTTTAAAAAACTTCCACATCCCTTCCTCATAGACAAGAAAATTTTAATAAAGAAGACAAATCTTGAAAACACAATGGAATATACAGAATTGTTAGAAGTCAGGGTTAGGAAGTGGCACAGAGTGACCATGCAGACAATAATGAACAGCACTCTGCAAGCAGTGAGGCTATCAATTTTTTACTCTTGGCTGTGAAACTCACCCCAGTGACAGCCCAGGTTGTGAGTTTAGAGAAGAATAAATCCCAAAGTAATAAACTCCCAGGGGGAAAAATGTGGAGAAACTTTAGGAGTTAAATAGGTACAACAAAAATAGAATAAGAAAAATGGTAGTTAAGGGAACTTATGTGAAATACAGTAGAGTTTTTGAATCAATGAGATCAGTGATGTTAAATAAGACTCATAAATGCTAAAATGATAAGTATGTGGGGAAAGTAAGTAATGTTGCAGTTATAAAGAGGGATTAATTTGAAAAAAAAACATATTTGAAAAATATAATGATGGAAACAAAGTACTTTGTATTCATTGGATATAACTGAATGGAGGAAACAAAGGGACAAATTATTTCTTTTTATTTCACAGGTGCTCTTTTAGATCTATGTATTTTCCTGGTGGATTTTCTTCTCTGATAATATTTTTAACAGTGGAAAAACAAAACAAAACAACAACAGAAAAATAACTAGTAAAAATGTTTCCCCAAAGTAAAGAAGGATCAGAACATTTTTGAAAACACAAAATATATAAGAATGATAGGTGATTTGTTAAGTTGTTCACATTCACATCCATACACTTTCAGATTATGAAGAAATAAATAATCTAGAGTAAGTACAAACCAATTTTAATAAAGATGATGACAATTTCCTAATACTGTAGACAGATTACGATGGCACCTTGAAATAATTCATAGAATTAAAAAAATAGTTTTGAGTAAAAAAATAAATTTCATCTAAGTACACAAAATTGCAATAGAAAAGTTTACAAATGACTGGAAAATGTAAAGAGTATCTTAGTAAGAGATTACCCTTGAGTAGTATGATTTCGTTCAAACCTCAGGTGCAACTTGAAAGCTAGAAAAGCTTAGTATAACGTTTTCAAGGTGATAAATAAAAGTAACATGAAGGCCATACTTCCTCTTTACAAAACCAGTAGTTACCAAAATATGGCTACAGGTAAAGTCTTTTATCACTTGTTTTTGGAAATAAAATTTGTGATCACACTTAAAAAATAATAAAAGGCTGAGTTTGTCTCTTTGCTATGACTGTTTCAAAATAACAAAGGAAAAGGAAATGCTGCTAAAAATAAAATAGGAAAACACTTGTCATAGTTGTTCAATGTGTGCATGAACGATTAGAAACAGAGTCTTATCCATTTGTGTAATATTGAAATTCTCCATACATTAAATTTAACAATGTATTAGGTATTGAAATTGAAGAGTAATTGATATGTCATAATTTAAAAGTTATCCTGAAATGTTAATTTCATGAGTATTGTGGGAAGTTTTATCAATGACAGAAAATAAGAAGAGTGAAAATAATTGTTTTATTTTATTGAATTATTTTCACTCTTCTGAAAAAAACTTATCTTGCAATATGAAAGCAAACTTTAAAAACATGATAAAAATGAAGATTTACCTACAAACATTTTTTCTACATGTTACTTTGTACTATTCAAAAAGGACTATAAAGTTGTTTAATTTTCTTTATACAAACATACAATTTATATTAAATATTATAAAATGTCTACTATATATAAACATGAAATACTATACCAATGTATAAATTATCTAGCTTTATATTTTAAAATAAGTTGATTTTTGAAACTAGTTTTGGAAAAAAATCATTTTTTGTTCAGCAATATTTTCATTCAATATCATTAAGTCAATGAATATTTCTAAATTTTAATTAGACAGATTTTTTATTCTCAGATACCATATTATGTACAAGAAACATGACTGCAATCTAGACAAATGTAATGACATGGTTACCTGTTAACAAGAGAAATATTATACCAATAAAGTAAAACAATAATCAACATATGCACACTGCAAAAAATTTACTTCCTACAAAACCATGGATAGAAGTAAGTAAATAACTGTTATCATTGTAGATTTTAATATGCTCCTCTTAGAAAAGAAAAAAGCAAGCAATTCAACATATGAATAGAGAGAAAAGATAAGGTTTATGCTGTCTTTACACCCAAAGAAAGCCATATGTAATAAAAATCAAAGAAATAATTGTAAAATTTAATAAATAGATTCTCAGAAGCATTTGGAAGTATACATATTATCTAAGAAACAAATCAATTTGAGAAAGCTACAGTCAACCATAAAGGCCCATACTTTAATGAGTCATTATTCAAAAGCACAGTATTGGTACAAGAACAACAAAAAATCAAATATGACAGAAAAATCAAATGTACTCAGAAACATACTTATTTAGAGATAGAAAATTTAGCAATGAAAACTTGACATTGCAAATAGATGAGGCAAGAATATGTCAGTAGACAGGATTGGGAAAATGTGATTAATCTCTAGATGAAACTGAGTTGAATCCTCCATGTTATTTTGCAGTATAAAATCTATATTTATTAAAGAAGCAAATGTGAAAGGCAAAACAACTGTGATGGATGGAAGTGGGTCTGAATATCTTGTGGTCATGAGTCATGGAGAAACATTTTAAACAATACCTCAAAATACAACTTAGAACAGAAAGATGGCAAGATGGAAGAACATATTTGCAATGTCTAAAATTGAAAAGAAAATCTTAGATTTCAAACCTTGCATATCAAAACATTAAAAATGGAAACAAGAAAATTTAGACTATACAATAAATAAGTCTAATGCCTAACTAAACCAATAAATAAATAAATAAAGACAAAGATGTCAAACTCAATCTAGCCATTGTGATACTGATGAAGTGTAATCTTATAGCCATGATATTGTCAGAATATTGAAATCTGGATAATTTGATACATTAGTGAGAATGGGGAAAAAGAAAAATGCTTTTCCTAATTGTGGGGATGGAGAATGATCCAAGTAATACTGAGACTGTTTTATTCAGTTCCCAGTGAAATTAAGTTTGCATGTACTCTATAATTCAAACAATCTTACTCTTCAGTGTATATACAAAAACAAAAACTTTTATAGAAGTTCATTAACTGTATGAGAATAATTATTCCACATATTGGACAGAAGAAATGAAGACAAACTTGCTATGATTTAACAATGGAATAAATGATTACTTTGTAGTATTTGGGGAAAAAAACAAAAATAAAATAGACTTTAGAAGCAAAGAAATAAATGAATTTTCACCTGTATAGGCAAATATTTAAAATTAGTCTTTAATGAAAAGCAGTAGGTAAATGAATAGATTCATACCAAATATCGATCATAATGATTAAATATGTATTAAAAACCTACATATATTACAGGCTGATATATACACATAGGGGTTTATATCTACCCCATTGGGTCAATGCCCATGAAAAAAGGTACAGGGTTAACTCAATTCTGAATATTTGCAACTCTGCATATTCACCCATATAATAAAATGTACTATATAATATTTATTATAAGGGACAGATAATAGATGACATATTATTTCTCTGTTTTGAAATGTTGTCTAGTTGTTTTCCCATCTATTTTTTAAACCTATTCATTAATTTTATTCTCCCACTCTAGGTGGATCTTGTCTGTTTTCTAGGACAGAATTAAAATAAAGAGGAATAAAAACAACATGAACTGACTTAAATTCTCATAGGCAAAAATAACTACATTGACAGTAACAGGAGAAGATTCCACTTTTTCTCCTTTCCAGTGTCCTAGCCACGCAGAGATTTCAATGGGTTGAACAGGTATATAAATGTGAATAATTTATTGATTAATAAATTGATAATTTAATCTGATGTAAAACAGTATAAGAAATATGTGTGTGATATACCCTAGACATTCTGATCATTCAGAACAAATTTAAAACATTGAGTATGCCTCAAACACTTTTCCTTATAAAAAGCCTCAACCCCTAGGGCCTCAAATTACAGATAGATTGCCCATTGAGTATTATGTTTCAATTTTTTATTGAATTCATTTTAATCTAATAATTAGTAATTAGCTTGGGAAGGATAGTCTATTTGAGCAACTCAGCCATCTGGGTATACTTCAATGGCTATATTCATAGGACATCCAGGAGACACACAATGCTTGCTTCCTTGGCTTCAATGAAGAAAGAGAAAGGTATGGAGGCAGTAGATGGTGATCTAAATGCACAGCTTCCAGTCCCCCTAATTGGCACATAAGGCATAGGATCACAAGATCAGAGGGTTAATGTGCAATAGTTTATCTCATTTCTGGGAAGCCTGTGACACTAAATAAACTAAATTTATTGATTCCTTGTGTTATTGTCCAAAGTGGGGTTTGAAGCAGCGTCTTTCCTCTGGCAGTGATGAGGCAGAGAGAAGATTAGGAAATTAGGTGCTACTGGTTTTCTTCCCAGTTTGCCCCATTATTCTTGCATCATATACGTCAAATGTTTTATCACAAAAGCTTCTATAGTATATTAAACTCCAAAGGAAACTGTAAAATATCAATGTCCGCAAATATTTATGTCAACAAATGAGTCATGGAAATTCCCTATAAAACTTATGATGACCATTAACATATCTCCTTAGAAGTTTTTTGTTGTCTTTACCAATTGAACTGTTTCTTTCTCCTTCATATAATGATTTCCTCCCTTTTATCTGAACATTTATTCAGGCTGCCAATACTGTATATGACTTTTCTAAAACTAAATTAATATTTCTTTTTAGAAATAATTCACAAGCATTAAAAATGCAGACTTTTAAATGTGTTAATCTTTTGAGATCATCTTTGTACAACTTTAAATTTAATTTTTTCTACAATTGAATCTACAAATCTGGTTTTGTTCTATGGTATTTTCAAACCTCCTAACGAAAAAGACCCTCTGCCTTAATTGAAAGAAAATATTTTAATAATCACAGACACATAAACTGATATAAACAAATATGTGCATTATACAGGAATATACATATGAATATAAAGATTAATATATGAGTCTATAATTTACCTGCATATAATAAACTATATCATGCTATAAAGACTAATTAGCATGTTTACTCCACAATATAAATATCTTTGCCATTTCAATATGCACAGGTCAAACATTTTTTAATTACTGGCTACAAATAACATTGCTTTAAGAACCTTTATTTTATAATGAAAATTCACTTTATCTGTACGTATTTTATATTGTACATAATGCACCAGTATGCATTATCATGCATGTTTCTGCATACTTTTGTGAAAATTCTAGTTAGATAAATGTTTCAAGAATCATAGGGAAAACATATTTGAATTTTTTATGAGTTCTTTCTTCTTCAAAGTGATGTGGTTCTAAAAATTTACAAATTCTAGTGTGTATGAAAGCATTCTTATTATACATGCACTGCTACATTTCAAAAATAATCAAAATTAAATTTTTAATAAAAGTATTCACAAGTCATGTTAATAGTGGAGTAGATAAAAATTATACATAATGTTATTGGCATATTAACCATGATGCAGACCAAAATACATTGTTAGGATATATATTTTAAGTAAATAAATATAATAAACATATAACTCAAATATAGATATATTTAAGTAAATGTTAAACATATTCTATTTTAATGTTACATATACTTATTATAATTAGGATACAAAGTAGCAGAGCTCATTCCTGATTTGTTTAGTAACATCAGGTTAATTGACTTTATTTTCTTGTCTACAGTTACTGAGAAAATTCCAAAACATAAAGCAAAGGCAACTAAAGAGAAGCAAGAAAATAATAAAGAAACAATGATTTACATTTTGAAATATGTATAAGAATTTGCATGTTGTATAAAATGGTTAATTTCGTAAGGAAACTTGAAAATTCTGATATAATTTGTTGTGTTATTTAAACTGATAATAAGATGCTCTACTAGGTAATTTTTTGGCAAATTTTAATGAGGATCTAATTAGCATTTTTAGACTTTTTAAATTTACTAGTCTATGTGCATTTGTGCTAAACCATGTCATTCAATTATAAATACAAGCATCTTTTTATATTGGTCTCAATTTCAAATTATTTATATTTCAGATAATAAAAAAATTTCTGCACCTGTATTTACCAAATTTTTTGTTCTCATGTGTTAAATTTGCAAGAGAAATGAAAATATTTGTGGTGTTTACGGGTTCTGGTATTTCTGAAACCACTTTCTGGGCTTTTTCTCCAAATAGCTTGTAGTGCCTAGTGTTCACTCTTGTGCAATAATGCTTTTGTTTATATATATATATATATATATATATATATATATATATATATATATATATATATATATATATATATAGTACCTAGTGTAGCTAAGCAACCTCCGGATGTTACCTCATTCATAATTATAAATCCCCCAAATCACCAAAATCCATCATAAATTCATTTAGTGACAAACCTCAACAAAACCAATGTTTACATCTTAGTGTGTAATTCCTTTTAAATGTAGAAATGTTCATGTGTTACTCTAAGGGTAATTCTACAAAAGTTGTAAATATCCAATGGAGTACATATCTGTTTTCTTTTCTGATACCTGAAAAATTCTAGACCCATGCAATTTATTTGAAGATTGAGGATAGAAAGCAGAGAATAGATTTATTTTATAACCATAATTATAAACAACCAAAAGGTTGCTGTGATTTAGCATTATTCCTCCAAGCTAATAGTTAGAGTCTCACATTGAACTTCTAAAGACAAATGAGTAAAATATATTAAAATTTCAGGATGGTCAAGCCAAAGAGAAAGAAAGGTATTTAGATTTAGAATAAGATAGTAAGGTGTTAAAAAATAATAGCATGTGAAAGTACCTATACTGAATTGTGCAGAATCAACACAGAGACCTTTATTTATTTATTTTTAACAAAGTCATTATAAGAAGTTCAAGGATGATTCAGGAAGGTATGAACTAGCTACCTTATTAAATATGGTGTTATTTTTCATTGTGACTAATTAACTCCTTACATGTCTTTTTGATTTTCTTTCATTTTATCTTCTATTGTTACCAATTTGGATTTTATTTATGAGAAAAAATATTTTTGTTGACATGTATCTTCCTTTGTCATGAATACTAGGTGGAATTTGGTGAGTGAAAATAATGAGAAGTTCTCTCACCATCTACTCTTTCCCATCAATCACTATATTTATCCTATTAAATGTTTAGTTTTCTCAGTGTCAGTTTTCCTGATTCTAAAATCATAATATAGTTTATTATTGTCTCCAGATAAATTATCAGTGAAGCATATTTTATTTCCCATATTTCATCATATGGAAAAAACTTACTTTGTCTTCATTTAATTCATTAAATATAATACAAATCTTATTTTATCTTTGTTTAGAAACTGTAGTTATTGTTCTGTTTTTCTATTTGTATATCATTCGACAAGCATTTTTTAAAGGAGTAGGTAAGATGTACAGCACTTCTGTGTGAACATTTATATTTCATTTAATTTTAGAAAGAGATAAATGAAGCACATTTTTTATTCCCAATATAAATAAGAAGAAAAGCAAGATTTAAATCAATAAATATAAATCTGTGACTACGAAACTAATTGAACTGCTAAATACATATTTAGTATAAGTTGACTGATTCTAGCTAAACTTTTTTAACCAGTGTACCCCTTGGCTTCACAATATGACAGATAGATACTATTTTAGTGGTTATTCAAGTAGAAGACATTTACAAATAGGCTATTTTATTTACTGCTGATAATACACTGCTACAGCTAACTCTAAACAGTTTTTAAAATGCCCCAAGTAATATAATTTGCAGAAAATATGAAATGCTAAAATAATATTAAATTTATATTGAATGAATTTTATAATATCTGTGCAACATTGCGTGGTATTTCTTGAATTAGGTGGAAACATATCCAATATCGTACATGTCATATTCAGTTTAAAATGATAAATATTTCATGACCTAAAGAAAGTATTGCTGAAGCTGAATAGGGAGAAAGACAGTGTGTCGTAGTGGTTTAGAAAAGTGACTCTGGCTTCCTACATTTAATTTGCAGCTCTATATGTTTCAGTTTCTTAGTTTGTAGAATGAGTAGGATAAAGACTATTTGCTTCACAGGCTCTAAAATGCTTGCAAAATACTTAGAAAATTCTTAGATACATAATACCTATGTCTTTTTAATAATACAAAGTGTTCAGATGTCACTTGGGTAAACAGAAATTTAAAATATACTTTGCCACCTACCACATTCTTGTACTTAGAGTTTATATCATCTGCTTTTCTCCTTTTAAGAATCTTGTTGTTAATAAGATTTTCTTAAAAATACATAGAAAAATGCATAGGAAAAAAGTGTATCTTAGAATACTGGGAAAATAATATCTAATGTGTTTGAAAATTTATCTTGAGTCAAAAATTGTCCTATGACTGAAAAGATTAGTAAATTTTGGTACATTGCAACAAAAAGTAGAAAAAGTCCTACAATATTTGAAAATTACTAACAAATATTTAACAATTCTTATAAAGTATTATTTAAAAAGCAAAAAGATCAACTATAAAATACAAAATATTCTCAACAACAGAAAGCTCATACAAATGCACATACAAATGTAAACACATGTTCAAAGATACCTAAATGGAACTTCCCAATAATTGAAATAATGATGAGCTCTGATTTTAATGAGTGATTGTGCATGATTAAAATTCTAAGAAGCAATAAATTTTCTATAACATTAGTAAAATTTGAAATGATTTGATAGTATATCCTGTCAAGTAACTTGTGGTGAAATTGGTACTTTCACATATTTCTAGGACAAATGCAAAACAATAGGAAAGTTGTTAAAGGAGATTTGACAATATCTTACAAGATGATATGAGATTTGTACTTTCAACCAGTAAAACTATTTGTAGAAGATGTTCCTAACATACATTCAAAATACAGTAGTAAATCAGGCATTGCTGTTAACAGGTTCCTCTTTGTATGTTTCTTTTGGCAAAAGAATAAAAACAACTCAAAGGTCCATGAATGGGTCTGTGAATGACAAAGCAGGTTGAAAACCTCCAGGTACTCCTTCCCTGAACAGCAGTCAGCTCCTGTTTCTTATTTACCAATCTAAACAGATAAACTAAATCATCTATGTGCTAATAGGAATAGATCTTTCAACATGCCCCCTTTAATCTTGGAAAAAAATTCTTTCATTTCATTTTGTGTTTTAAGATAACTTCCTATTGATCCAGTCCCTGAAAAAAAAAAAAAAAAAAACATAGCCAAATGTAGCATAACTTTAGTTGTTTTAAAACAATTAGCTAAGTAGATCAATTTCCAATGAATAATAATATGCTATTAAATTTTTGGTTTATTTTAAATTCACATAGTAATGTGGAATCCAACTATTTATTTTTTAAAGTATAGTTAATATTTTTTCATATCAAAAAGACAACATCTAAATGTAGTCACAAAACTCTATAATTAAATAGAATTTTGAATTAGTTCTGCTTGTTGATGTATTAGAGACTCTAAAAACTTCATAATTTTTCTACTGTTGTTCCCTCAACTATAATTTAGGAATGGCAGTAGTGACTGGTAAACCTAAAACATGTTTTTGTGAGAATTAAATGAATTCCTTTAAATGAAGTACTTAAAACTCTACCTCCAGAATAGTCAAAGATGAATATGTGATATGTATATTTCTGGTCCTTAATAAAACATCTGATATTGTGAAAACAAGCCCTTGAGTACAATTCACTCTATCCAATTTCAGTCATCCAGAGTAATTTCTAACCTAAAGATCAAGTCGTACTTCAAGGTTTATTTTTTTTTAAATAGTAACCAAAATTTGTTATTCAATATTTCCCTCAGTATTGACTAGGAAACTTTTTTTTTTTATCTCTTGTTCCTTCTTAATTGCATTGCAAAAGTACTTCTGATACAACAGAACAAATTCAACTCCTTTTCAAAAAAACTCGTAACACTGTATGTCCACGGATAGTTCATTTTGAGCAAAGGGTAGAGATTGTTCAGCCTGTCAGTAGTACTTCAACAAATTTCTCACTCACTGGCACTTTTACTCATTATCTCTGAAGATACATTACTAGATTCATTCATTAAATGAGCCAATGAGCTCAACAAATCCAGCAGGCTAATTAAAGCTTTGCAATTCCCCTTGTTATCACAAGAATTCTTGTGCTTTGAGGATTTCAGAAGCTAAACTACTGCCACACAGGGGTTTTGGTCCTGAAGCCACCAGGGGGATTTGGACATGCTTCACAGTCTGTCATGTTATTGGAAGAATCTCTGTTGGCACTGGAGTCTACCAAAAAATCCCAGTCCACCCCGTTTCTGTCATTCTATCTCTAGATACTGGGTAGACATCAATATTCCTTGAAGTTTTAAAGCATTTTCCCACACAGAATATTTGGAGTAGTATAATTTCCATGACAGACTTTAGTGGCACTCTGAGAATGTCCTGGATCCCTAATTTTCCCATCCCCAGGGTAGGAGTGTTATAAAATGAAGAGAAATTCCTGAAGTTAGAGAATTTTCCTCTACTGGTAAAGATTAATGACATTATTTCCCAAAGGATTAGCCAAAGAGAGCAGCTCCTCTCTCTCCCTAGAAGCATTTAACATATATTTTAACTCTCTCTCACAATATGACCACAGAGGGAAGAAAGAAACATAATAAAAAGCAACCAGAATTTACAAAGAGCTTAAAATACTGAAGTGGTCTCTGAATGTAACTTCCCCAAGAAGAAGAGCTAAAACTCTAACTTTCAAGTTTCTTAAAATCAGCTCCAAAAATAATATGTCAGACTTTAAAAACAGTGTGATTAGTTTATTATTTCCTAAGTTCCCTTAGAATGAATTCTTCCTGAATTTCTGTCTACAGTCTGCATTTCTAGGTTTCAAGCAATTATTCAAACATAAAGGCTCAACTTTTTAAAATAGTTTTTAGAATGTGCTAACATGTAATTTTATCAAAATATACCTAGAATATATAGCAATTCTACAAACTCTAAGACAGCAAATATCTCTCTTTATTTAACACATTTTGTATAATGGTGTTATGGGTTAGATTTTAAAATCACAAAGAGCTTATGATTTACAGACTTGATCCCTGACTGATAGTGCCATTGGAAGTGGTGGAAACTTTAAGGGAGGGATCCAGTTGCAGGAATTAAACTATTGGTGACATGCCATTCAAAGACATATTGGGATTCTCTCCTATTGCTTTTCAGCCATGGTGAAAAAATTGGTATTGAAAAGTCAGGTTGCTGTGATGATACCTGATATTCTCATTCAGAAGCCCTTGGAATTGGTTTGCAGGAGCAATCTGGAAAAGTTTGGTGAAGTGGTTATAAAAATTTAGAATTTTATAAATAGAGCTTAAATGGGCTTCTAAGGAAAGCTCAGAAGACCAGAATTCTGATAAGAAATGCAAATGGCAAAGGCTAGGCTAATGAGGTTTTAGATGAAAACAAAGACTCTGAGGAATTGGAGGAAAGGCCATTCATGTTATACTCTGGCAAAGAACTTGTCTACATTTTGTCCATAACCTGAGACTTGGTAGGGGTCTGAGTTTAAAGGGGATGAACTATTTTACCTGGGATTACAGCATTTTAGGCAGTGGCATGGGTGTTTCTGGCTGCTTTGGACCAGATTTACTTTGAAACTTGAGAACAATAGCTCAGAAAGATTTGAAAAACTTTCAGTTTTGCTAGAAGAGGAGCTGTTTAAAGTGACAGTCAAGGAGGATACATTGCTTAAGATATTAGTAGCATTAAAAAGAAGCCAGGTAATTTTCACTGGGAGAATAAGAAAACACTCTTGAGTGCATCTTGGAAATCTGCATGACCCGACCTATTGAAGGCTTAAAGACTTTTGTTTGAAAAGAGAACTTCAAGGCATCCTGATTAAATTGGGACACCAGGGAAATACTTTTCTAGGATTCAGTTTCCCATGTTCACCCTTCCAAGCACTCAGAGGCTGCCATAGCAATGGTCTAGGCAAGCCTGGCTAATCCTTGAGTCAGAGGAAGGACTTGCAATTGTCTTCATGATGTCAGTTTTGCAGAAGTAAACAATGCAATTGTTGTAGGGTAGTGAAAGCTTCTACCAATATTTCAAAGGATATCTTTGGAGGACATTTAATGTGTGTCAGGTCAGACTCTTTGTAAGCGTCTCAGAGAAAGCAATATGAGAGGCTGTGAGAGTGAAGCCAAAGCCACATGGAGCCTCCAAAAAGTTAAAAATACCAAGAACAAGGAATGCCTGCTAAGGGAAATCTCAGGCAGTGAGAAAAGACATTGGAGTTCATGTAATACCACCAGGTGCCCCATATGCAGGACATAGAACTATAGGATTTAATGGTTCAATCCTTCCCTTTCTATCCCCTTTTCCCTCCTAACAAAATGGGGGATGTTTATCCTATTTTATTATACCTGGAAATTTATAATTTATTTATTTATTTATTTTTTACAGGTGCTCATAACCTGGAGTTTGCCTTGAATATAAAAAGTGATTTTGGACTTGGACTTCTGAACAATACTAGAACCATTAAGACTATGGGGACTCTTGGAGATGGACTGAAAACATTTTGTACTGTAAGAAGTATATGAACCTTTGAGGCTCAGGGGTGGAATGTTGGATTTGGACTCTAAAATGTCATGTGTGGAAGGTTTTAATTGATGGGAATTACTGGAAATTATGGAAACTTTATTTCTGGAGACTAGCTGAAGGAACTAGGTTGACCCCAACCCCTTCTGCCCACTCTGATTGCTTCCCAACCACAATAAGATATGCAGTTTCCTCCATCATGATATACTAGCTGACCACAGGCCAAAGTCAATAGGGCCAGGTGACAGTGGACTGAAAACGCTGGAACCATGAGCAAAAATAAATATTGCCTCCATTTAAACTGATTTTCTCAGATAAATTTTCATACTCAAGGAAAACTAACACAAATAGCGTGAATGACATTTACCAAGATGTGTAATGATAAAAAAAGAAACTTTATGTGTGTTTGTGTTAGTCGGGCTTCTGTCACTATAACAAAATACCTGAGATAATTAACTTAGAAAATCAGAAGTTCATTTTAACTTACAGTTTCAGAGGTTCTAGTCAATGATCACATGGACCCATTTCTTTGAGCCTCTAAGAGACACATCAGATGACAATGAGGGAAAGCATTTGGTGAAAAAAACTGCTTACTTCATAATCTAGGAAGCAAAGAAAGGAAGAGGAAGTAACAGAAGTCTCACAATACCACAATGATTTAAGGAATACGTAACCACCAGGCCCCATTTTCTAAGTTTTCTACCACTTTTCCACTGTGACACCCTTGATGCCAAGACTTTAATGTATGCACCTTTGATTGTCACTTAACATCTAAACTAAAACAGCATTCATAATGTCAATATTAGAACCTTCTTTATAGTTCTTTAGCACTGAGAATGCTTAAATTTTAAGGATAAAGATCTTGGAAATTAACATTCATTTCCAAATGAATAATTTATAGATGATTTTATTTGGAAGTTGTCATGCATGTAAATATAAATAAGAAAAAATAAATGAGTTGTGAATATATAACAAGTCACAGTTTAAAGTCATATACTAAAAACTATAAATCTAAGTAATACTAAGATATGTCGACATTATTTCTGGAGGCAAAAATATATAGAAGTCCAATACTAATATAAATGCCTTTTAATTTTGTAAATAGTATTTTGTAGGTCATATGCCCAAGGAAATGTTTTATATTCCAAATACCAAGGCTGCATTATAGAAACTACATTATTGATAGGGCTAGAAAAAAATAGTTAATGCCAAAGTGTTTCATTTTTCTCACCTGTGATTAAAATATTGATAATTACTCTCTATTTTATAGGAATACTATCAAGATTGCAAGAGTTGATATTAAGTGATATTATATGTTATTATATGCAAGATTATATGTTATTATAAAGTGATGATATCAAGATTACATAAGTTATTATAGAGGATTTTAAAAATCAGGGTATCGTATTAGCTTAAAAATAAATTATTAAATGATTTGAATTAAACCTACCAATATAAAAATCAATAAGGAAACATAAGGTGCTTAGTTTATTTTTTAAATAGCACAGTACTAATAAGTGTTACAGACAGGATAAAGTGAAACTGAAAACTAGTCCCTTGTGAAACTAATTTGTATAATATCATCCATTGATTCATTTTAGAATAGTGTACTTCATATATATATATATATATATATATATATATATATATATATATATGCTTATGATCATGTGGACCCATTGTTGTTTAGAAGTTGATATATAATTCTTCAATGTTGCGGGATTCTAAGTAAATTTGGGGCTACCAAAATTGAAAATGCATGAAAAAATCTGTTCTAAATATGTCTTTTAAAACAAGATCTTTATCCTCAGAATATTTGATATTTTAAAATATTTACTTGCAAATTTCTACTACAAGAATTCTGGTTGCTCATGCTCATGAAGGACATATTTCAAATAGATTTACACTGCATTTTTCTGACTGCATCAAAGTTTCCATAGATGGTATGGCATGACTAACTGGCTTTTAAGTTATGTTTTCTTAGCTGCCAGATTGCTGTCTATAAACTTGATTGAGACAGATTCAGATTTGGATTCTGTCTGACTACACTAAACTCAAGGAATGAAACTAAACTAAAAATCACATTTCAACCTATTTCATTCCAGTGGGAACTTTCAATGCTATAGATATTTCTGTTCTAGCTTCATTCAGCTTCAAGTAAAGCTTGGATTCACAACATCATTCTCTGTGAAAAATCTTCTTTGTAGTCTGAGAACTTTCATGTCTCCAAAGTAACTGAATAGATATAATAAAAATTCACAAAAGTAATCTAAAACACAGACTCACTAAAGTTTTCTTCAAAATGTCAAGAAATAAATTTTGCTGAATAAAAAGATATTAAAAATAGGAATAATTTGAACATTTAAGGGTAATTTTGCAAAGGTTCATGTAGAACAATTTATTGTTTCCCTTAAATTTATTGCTGTTGTTTTACTGGCTGATGGTATTTAATGTATATATTTTGGTGAAACAGATAATACATGGAATATGGCTAGTTGTTTTTAACAAGGATATTTGTAAGTTTGAATTTCAGTGCAAGGTGACATAAAATGCTGTTAAGAGGTTTCTGCACCAATCCTGTAGTAAAAACTCCTGTATTCATGAATTTCCCCTAAGACAGCTATAGTTTATGTATTTCTGATTTCTATCAAAAAGGATTTTATATGTTATAACCATAAAGAAATGATAAGTATTTGAGATGTCCCTTAAATACTAATCATCCTGATTTAATCACTCCACACAGTATAAATGTATCATACTATTACATTGTATACCCACAAGAAATGTGCAAATATTATTTTTCAATGAAAAATAAAATAAGGCTAAAACAACACAAAAATATTTAAGCAATTTCTTATAAAACTGATCAGATTTTAAGAATGCAAATATAGATATATTGTCTTAATCCTGTCTTCTTTTACATAGTTTATGTATCATGTATACATTTTAGTATTTTAAGAATGCAACTATAGATATATTGCCTTATTCCTGTCTTCTTTTCCATATTTTATGTATCATGTATACATTTTAGTAGCTTTTTTAAAATCAGTAGTATGTCTTGTCTTACCTTTATGTCAGTGCCTAAAGCACTCCCTAACTCTTTTTTAAGATACAGTGATTTTCATTGTTTAAGCACAACACATATTGAACTGAATTTTCTATTGTTGCATAGTGGACCATTTCCTGTTATAAATGAGGCAGAGAAAAGATTTGCACACAAATGCTTAAACACTGGTGCAGATACACCATCAGGGTGGATTTCCAAAAGCTGGTTGATGATTCAGTGTATAAATGCATTTGAAATAATGGCAACTATTTCTGAATTTATTTCTCTTGATGATGGCTTCATTTGTACTCAAACCAGTAAAATATACAATATATTTCCTTACAGCCTGGCCCACTGAATCTATTATTACTAATCTGATATCTATCATATTTATCTCTTATCATGAGGACTTTTGTACAAGAAAGCAATAGCTATGTTTTGTTAGCACTTGTATTTGTGATTAAAGTATTTCCAAGAACAAGCTTTACGACCCTCTACATCTGACTCATTTAGCTGTCAGTGTTGGGTCCTAGCCTTGAAAAGCCCTTTTCTTTTATCCTCTACTCCCCTCCCCGCCAAAACTCTCCTTAATTTTGCCATTTCCACAAGAAAGGCTTCCTAGGAGAGTGGATTTCAAATTAAGTGTGCATAAGAATTGTCTGGAAATCTCAACATGTAGAATCCCACAATTTATATATCAATTAACCTGGAAAGACTCTGGCAATCATAGTTTTCTGCAAACAAACTGATGATTAATTTTCAGGTTTTCCATAAACCTCACCTTGATACATACTGCTTTGGGGAAAATAGTTTTATTAGCTACTGCTTCTGTAGTATTGAAGAATGATATTTAAATAAACAGTTTTAACTTCTCACTTTTTGTTTTTAATTTGTAAAGTTTTTATTAGTACATTGCAATTAAACATTCTGGCAGAGTTTCTTTTGCCCTATTCATTCATGCATGAAACATAATTTGCTCCATTTCAATCGCAAGTATTTCTGTTTTCTCTCCCCTATCCCAACGCCTATTCTGCTACTTTACTTGTTTTCCTTTATTTTCATGTGATCTTCCCCACCCCTTAATTAGCTCTAGCTTTTACATATGGGAAAAAGCATTCAAACTTTGACCTTTAGGAGTCCAGGTTAGTTCACTTAGCATGATCTTCTCCAGTTTCATCTATTTATCAGCAAATGACATAATTTCATTCTTCTTTATGGTTGAGTGAAACTCCAGTGTGTGTGTGTGTGTGTGTGTGTGTGTGTGTGTGTGTGTATCATATTTTCTTTATCCATTCACTTGTTGATGGACACCAGACTGGTTCCATATATTGGTGATTATGAATTTCACTAATATAGACATTGATATGTCTGTATGCTGATTTTTTGTCTTTTGAATAAATACCAAGGAATGTGATAGCTATGTTATATGGTAGTTCTTCCATACTTTTGAGGAATCAGCATACTGTTTTCCAAAGTAGATGCACTAAATTTCAATCCCTCCAACATAATATAAGTGCATCTTCTCCTCCACATACTCACTGGCATTTATTCTTATTTGTATTCTTGATGTTTGCCATTATAACTGAAGTGAGATGAAATCTTAGGATACTTTTGATTTGCATTTCCCCAATTTCTAGGAAGTTTAAGATGTTTTTGTATATTTTCTGGTCATTTGTGTTTCTTCTTTAGAAAAAGATCTGTTTTGTTATTTTACTCATTTATGTATAGGGTTTTTAACTTTGTTTTGAGTTCTTTTTATATATTCTGGATATTATTCTCCTGACAGAGAAGTAGCTAACAAAATGTTTCTCTCATTCTATGTTTTCTCTGAATGTTCTTAAATGTTTCATTTGGTGTGTGTATGCACAGGAGCTTTTAAAATTGCCATTCCACTTATTGTTTCTTGGTTTTATTTCTTGAGTTTTAGGGGTGGTGTTAAGGAAGTCAGTACATGCACTCATAGAGTGTTGACCCTAAGTTTTCTTTTAGCAGTTACAAAATTTCTCATCCAGTTCCCAGGTTTTTGATCCACGTGGATTTGACTTTTTCAAGGAAAGAAATAGGAATCTAGCCTTATTCTTCTACATAGGGACATTAAGTTTTCCCAGCATAATTGGTTGAAAATATTATCTTTTCTTCAAGTATGGTTTTGGCAACTTTGTAAAGTATCAGATATTTCTATCTCTGTAGAATTATTTCTGTGTCTTCTCTGGCATTCTATTGGTCTTCATGACTGCTTTGATGTCAATACCATTCTGTTTTTATTACTATAGCTTGGTAGTATAATTTGAGATCAGGTATTGCAATGCCTCTACTAATGCTCGTCTTGCTCAGCATTCCTTTGGGAATTCAGGATTTTTTATTCTTCCATATGAATTTGAAAACTGCTTTATCTTGTACTGTGAAGAAAGTAATTGGCATTTTGATGAGTATTGCATACTTTGGTAATGTAAAATTTTGATAATATTTATTCTACCTATCTATGAATAGGGGTGGTCTTTCCATCTTCCAACATCATCTTCAATTTCTTTCTTTAGTGTTGTGTTTTCATTGTAGAGGTCTTTTGCCTCCTTGGTTAGATTTATTCCCCAATTTTTTTTCGTCTTCTCCTCTTCCTCCTCATCTTACTTCTTCTTCTCCTTCTCCTTCTTCTTGCAGGGAAACAGTTTCCTGATTTTCTTTTCTTGGCTAATTCATCATTAGATAAGCTACTGATATTTGTATGTTGATCTTATATCCTGCTATTTTGGTGAATTCATTTATCAGTTCTAGAAGTTTTCTGGTAGAGGTTTTCTATGTAAGGATCATGTCATCAGCAAAAATAATTTTATTTCTTCTTATTTGTATAACTTTAATTTTCTTCTCTTTCCTAATGGCTTTGTCTAGAGTTTCAAGAGCTCTATTGAAATGGGAGGAGTGAGAGTAGTTATCCTTGTTTTGCTCAGGGTTTTAAAGGAAAACTCTTAGGTTTTCCACTCAGTATGATGTTGATTTTGTGTTCATCATACATACTGTTGATACCTTAGAGGTTAGTACCTTTTATCCCTCAGCTTTTAGCATTTTTAACATGAATTGCTGCAGGATAATATCTGACCTTCTCTGCATCTATTGAGATGATCATGTGCTTCTTGTCCTTAACTATATTTTAGTGGCTAATACATTTATTGATTTGTGTGTTCAACAAACTTTACATCCCTGGGATGAAACCCACTTGATTATTGTGTACTACTTCTTAATCAGCTTATGAATGTGGATTATTATTATTTTTGTTAAGGGTTTTTGCATTTACATTCATCTGGGATATTGGTCTATAGTTTTCTTTTCTTGATGTGTCTTTATCTGTTTTAGATATTAGTATAATACTAGCTTTATAGAATGAGTATGGGATTTTCCCTCCCTTTATAGTTCCTGGAATAATTGAGGAAGATTGACATTAGATGTACTTCAAAGGTCTGGAAGATGAATTTTCAGCTAAGAATCCATCTGCTACTGTGCTTTCTATGTTGCAAGGCTTTCAATTGTTGGTTCAATCTTATTGTTCATATTGGTGTTTCCAGGCTATCATATTTTCTTAGTTCAGTTGGATAGGACATAGATTTCAATAATTTTGTCAATATCTTCTATATTTTTAAGCTTATTGGAGTATAAATCATCAAATACTTTCTAATGATCCTTGGGATTTCAGGAGGTATCTATGGTAATATCTTCTTTTTCATCTCTTAATTTTGTTTACTTTTTACTTGGGTTTTCTCTCTATTTCTTTTGGTTAGGTTACCTAAGGTTTATTAATTCTGTTTATCTTTTCAAAGAACCAACTCTTTGTTTCATTGATACTTTGTACTGTTTTTTATTCTCAATTACATTAATTTTAGCTCTAATGTTAACTATTTTGTGTCTTCTATTGATTTTGAAATTAGGTTGGCTTTCAGGTATAACATTACATTATTTTGGGGAGGAGGACCTTTCTTCCTTTCTTTTTTTTAATCTTGACACTCAAAGCTATATACTTTTCTCTCATATTGCCCCATAGATTTTGAGATATTTCTGTTCTCATTTGTTCCTAAAGATTCTTTTTTTATTTCTTCCCTGATTTTTTTTTCTATTACCCATTCCTTATTCAAGAGTATATTATTCAATTTCCATGTATTAAAGTGGTTTCTGTTTTTATCTTGATGTTGATTTCTGCTTTCATTTTATTATAAACTAATAGGATGCAAGGAATGATCTCCACTTTTTTTAATATGCAAAGACTTGCTTTGTGTTCCTAAAGTATGGTTTCTTTAAGAGAAAGTTTCATGTGCAGGTGAGAAAAAAAAAGTGAATCTGGTTGTTGATGGATGACACCTGTTCCCATCAACTGGCGCTTGCTTTTACTAGTTCTATCTAAAAATCTTAGTGATTGTCAGGCTGGGCCTTAAGTGCAGGCTCACTGTGGGTGGTCTGTGGCACAGAAGTCTGCATCCTAGCTGACACAGATCACCAGGCTTTATCCTTCACTATGATGGGCATAGAGTGTCAGTTTATCTGGGATCTTATGGAGGTTGCTGGAACATTGGGAAGGAGTGAATTTCTCAGGTCATCTCCACTTCATTCCCCTTGTCGGAGGTTAGAAGGAGAGCGTTATAGTAGCCTTGGCTAGCCAGCATTTCTCCACAAATTTCGGTAGGTGAGGAAAATATGCATTGGTTTAATTTCCTCTAGGGAGGCTGGCTATCTGTAGGCTCTTCAAAGTGGCTCCCCTGCCTTCTACAACTTTCTATCAAAAATTGGCTAAATCCTATAACCTCTTTCACTGTTTTTCTTACTCCTGTATTCCCTTCATCTGATTTTCTTTCCATCAGTTCTTAAGGAAGTAAGCTTTTGGAGATTCCTCTTTCACTCTTTCTTTCCCTCCTGTGACCGCACCTGGTCAGGATTAGGATCAAGGAATCATTTTCTCATTTTCTGATCCAGTAACAAAATTCCAAATCCCTCTAAGCCTCAAGCTTTACAATATTGAATTTAATAGTGTTTACGCTGTCACATACCTCTTTGGTCAGCTGTTGTATCACTTCGTTTCTGGACTGTAGAGGAGACAGGGTTGTAGCCTAGGTCCACTACACCACTGTTTTTCTATTAAACATATATTATTTAATATATATTATTAATAAATATATAATAGAACAGCATAATATAAATTGTACTCTTTGATAAAAAATTTTCCATGAGGTAGAGTACTTCTGTGAAACAGGCAAAACTTTTTGATGTTACCACATATTTTAATAAGATTTTTTCACTGCTGCAAACAAAAGACCATTCAAGAACTATTTTAAAGAGGAAAAGTGGTGAAGACTTTCCTGCACCTGCTGACAGGGTCACAGTGTGGGGGATGTTGCAGCAAGGCAGCACCATTTGGAAACTGGAACCATTAGGAATGTTAAGTGTTTTGTTTATGATACTCATAATATGGATAACAGGGCATACGTTAATCAATAATAAAAGTATGTATTGCCTGAGATTGCAGGAAAATCCCCAGAATGAGACTAAGGATACAATGGAGACATGCCATGAGGTGCGTTTCAATGTCTCTCAGAATACAAAAAATGGTGTTATTCCCCAAGCCTAAAAAACAAAAAAATATTTACCCCATGATTAACAATTTACACTAGTCCCCCCCCAATCCCATCCTAAATCCACAACTTGTACAACAACCTAGCTACAGAAAAACAACTGCTGTGCCAACAGTACAAGGACCACCATATGTAGCTTATGGTATCCCCTCAAGGACAAGAGGCTAATAAAAATACATTCCCCAACCAATAGACCCTCCCCTGCTTTACTCAGAAACTTATGATGAAAATAGAAAACACATAGTTAATATAAATGACAAATGAATTGAGGTGTAAAGTCTGCCCTTTAGTTAAAGATTGCAAAGATATAAGAATTGGTGTGCTTTGACCAAGGATCAAGGAAGTTCCTTAAGAAAGCAGTTGAATAGGTCATATGAAAAAAAGGAAATTACCTTGGAAATTAGAATAATGTAAAATTAACATAGATATAATTTAAAGCACTTCAGAGTAGTAGGCTTTTAAATAATAGACTTTCATTTCTTTAAGTTGTGTTTTACTGGGATTTTAGTTTAGAAGTAAGAAAGTGTACCAATAATCATAAGTATGCTTTAAAGTTAAGGTTATAGGTATGCTTTAAAGTCAGAAGTGAATAATAGGTCAGGAGTCATGTAGTCTAGTTGCATCGCCTAGCACCTAGTGATTGACGTGGAAACATAAAAGCTTAATCATGATTGTCTAAGGTAACAGAAAAATATGTTGAACAATGTACTCAATATCTTAGGTAATCAATGTATGTCAGAAAAGATTGTAACTCTTGAAAAGTATGTAAATCAAAAAAGTTTTGGGCTTTGAAGCTATCCATTAACTACCTGAAAAAACACCTGTAAAAAAGGTATAAAAATAAAGGTCCCTCCAGGGGCAATGCGATGTCTTCTGGAGGTTGCTCCTAACTTGCAACCTGTTGTCCTGAATCTTCTTCTTTCATTAATGCCACTCCTCCTTCAGGACCACCCTGGACCCTTTCTCCCCCAAGTCCAGGGCTGGACCTGGGCAGAAAAGTTTATTTTGGTGCTCACAGTTTCAGAGATTACTCCATAAATAGCCCAAAGCCAAATCCATTCCTTTGAGCTTGAGGTGAGGCATCATGGTAGAAGGATATGGTAGAGGAAGGCAGGCCTGGACATGACCACCAAATATCAGAGAGAAGGAGAGAGAGAGAGAGAGCGAGAGAGCGCCAAAGCTCAGCTAACAAAATATGTACCCCAAAGGCACACCCCTGATGACCCACCTCCAGCCACCCCCTACCTGCTTATAGATTCCACCCCCTTAATCGTTACTGATTGTTAATCCACTGATTGGATTAAGGCTTTTATAACCCAACCACTTCACATCTAAGCCTCACTGCATTGTCTCACACATTTTGGAGACAAGACATATCTACACCATAACACCAGTGTTGAAACATCATAAACTACACTTATTGCTGATGTTTTGTGTTTTTTTTTAATGATCATATTTGTTTCATTTTTTCTGAGAAAACTACATTCTTAATTATAATATGAAATCTGATTAGTGCTAATGATTATGTGTTTACCTTAGATCAATCTGATTTGCTTTAGTCTCATTTTTTCCTAACATATTCTAAATTCTATCATGCAACCTATGTGGTTAGTTCTGCCGATAATATAATTTCAGCCTAAAATTATTAATAATTTTAAGAGACTAATATTATTAGGGGAGATGACTTTTACATGGTCTAGAATTTAACAAATCCCATATTCAAGAATGTATTATGAAATTTGATTATAACACTTTTTTTACACTGAAGGGTAATTCTTCTAGTTCAAAAGAAATAAATCCTAAACTTTATATATTGGTCACATATAGAAAAACATAATTTGCAAAAAAAATTAAAAAGGAGGATAAGGAGAAAGATTATTGCATACTGAGCACTTATTGTGTGCCTAGGATTTTGCTAGGTACTTTACCAGCATAGTAAAGAAGAACCTGGAGGTTACTACAATTCATATTTTGAGCGTAAAATTGTTAGATATAAAAGACAAATATTTCCGAGAGATCATAATATGTATAAGATAGGTCAGGAGAATAATTGAATAATGCTATAATATCTCCTGAAAATTTTGTTTAAAGAGAAGATTTTATATCAAGCATTCATAACATAAAAATTATAAACAAAAACTCAAGAGAAAAATATCAAAGGTGATAACATATTTATCACATATATTATGTTGGGAGTTTGATGGAGATATATATATATATCTCCATCAAATATATATATCATAAATACCCAAACTATATTAAACATGCACAGGTTTTTATATGTCAATCTTACTTTAATGAAGTTAATAAAATATTTCAATAGGTGAAACAGTGTATACAACACTTAAGTAACAGGAATTGTAGTTCAGTATGTATCAAAAGCTATGCTTTTTAGATGCTTTGCATGGTAATTCCTGTTTTATTATCATTTTTTAGAAGTAATTCTTGTTTAGTTTTTCTCAAATACTCTGAAATTGAAAGTATTCAACACAGTAATCATATCTCCAGCACTAATGTTCAAAGAATTAAACTTTCTATGTATTCTTTCCCTCTAGGTATGCCACATGGCATGCTGAATGATAATGACAGTATCTGTCAAATTTATAATAAGAAATACAAACACATAGTTAGACAAATTACTTATAAATTTCTTAAACCATTTTTTTCTCTAGACAATTTACTTGAAATGCTACTGTGTTCTTATTACATTGTGGGGTGAGCTTGAAATCACAGCAAGTATATTTACAAAAGAGCTTCTAAGGAAAATCTTACTCTTACCCATTTGCTTGTTCATTCTCTGTCTCTCTTACCAGTAGAGGACATTTGGTTCTTTGGGGATTTCTCCATAGGTATAGATGGTATATCTCACACATACTCTCCATATATATGTGTGATATATATACATATTATCACACATACTCTCCATATATATGTGTGATAGATATACATATTATCACATTAAGATAACTAAAAATTGAAATAATGGACACAGGATTCAGAATACAGGTAATTATAATTGGAGAATAAAGGAGAAGAGTGGGGAAGGATCATAGTCGCTTATCTTACTATATTTGTTCTGACATTCAGATATATGGTACTTTTAAAAAAATGTGGAGAGAGAGAATGAGAGAGAAACATAAACTGAGATGATAAAAAACATACATAATGATACACAGATACACATATATGTATAAATGTATGTATATGCATACAGACATACATAAAGTCTTGCATGAAGAAATGATAAGCATAGGTCATGAATCATCATTAATCCTAAACTCTGGGCATAAAATATGTTTAAAGTGAAAAGAGGAGAAAAGTTAATCATATTTTAGCTAACAACAGGAAAAATCATGTTATCATCCTTGAATGAGTTTCCATGGGATTACTACTAGAAAATGGCAATTAGATTTAAGTCCAAACCTTTATTTATAGAGATTACTACTTATTTCTATTGTTTCAAATTTGCCTAATTTATATTTTTTAACAGGTTAACATAATTTGTTTCAAATTTTAGGAAAGTACATCTTAATATAACCATCAGACACTTTGAAATATATCCCTTGGCCGACTGATCAGTAATACAAACAGAAAAAACAAATGAGGGTCAGAGAAGCAAATAATGTCAGTATTATTCAAAGCAGTGTAACCAGAAGATGATGTATGTCTTCACCCATTCTGGAGGCAAGTATTTCTCTACTGAAGAGATAGATACATCAGACCATCAGAATTTATTAATATTAAAAATTCACCTCTTGCAGATTTTATGACTATCCAGCAATTCTTTAATAATGTGTCATCTTCTAAGTCAAATCCATCTTCAACTGAGTAAATATATTAATCACATTAGAAGTAAGTAGCATTTCTCATTATGAAGTAATAATTTCGCATGTAAACTTTCATATTAGAGTCTGAGGGCCCTATTATGTCAGACTACCCATAAGAAACAGGGGCACTCTAGTGTGCTGGTATAAGCTGATTTTGGACTTGACTTTGTACAGGACTGGGGACATTTTTGCCAGAGTAAAGTTGTCCTCTGATGCCTTTTGGTCGACAGCCAACTTATTTCTTCTGATGACATTTTGACTTCCCCTGCTCTTCCTATTCACACTTCAACAGGTTCTACTTGATTGAAGTGCCCCCTCAAGACTGCACAAATGGAGATAACTCTCTTAATTAGAGTTCTCAGTATGTGCCTGAAATCCTTCTGTGAAGACTCCAATCATAAACCTGTAAAGGGAAAAAAGAATCAGAAAATGCATGCTAGTGACTTCCTCTGAGCCCCCTTGCCTCTTCTGACTCATGTCTCCTGATATCTTCCCTGTCTGGCTAGTTTATGCAATGTCAAACTCAGATCTTGCTTCATCTTAAACACACCAAAATGGTCTTATCCAAGCACAGGAGATAGAGTGAGGTCCCCATTTTTAGTTTCAGTTCTAACTCTAGCATTTGATAACACTTGAATTTTGGGGAAAATATTACTAGCTACTTATAAGTAAAGTATTTTCCAAATGTATGAAAACTAATTCAACATTTTGAGCAAGTTCACCAAACTCAGCTAATTTGTAACAAACATCTTCATACATACATAAAAAGAATATTTTTTACATATAATGTAAAGTCCTTTTTGAGGAGAAAAGGCATTCATAAATGGAAATTAAACATTTTGTATTCATGCAAATTAGATTAGAAAAAGGTATTACTAGTTCATCATGTAAATGTGGTATCAGTGTTTAGGTCAAAGATTGATCTCATTTTACAGAGTAAGTAATGTATATATGTTCAAAAAAATTTCAGAATTCAGGAACTTACTGTGTATTTGCAAATTTCCCTACAGGCTAATATTTATATGTGACCTCAAGATCAATATTTGATAGCTATGGAGGTTCTGACATACAAGAAAGGAGACAAACATAAGCACAATAGAATCTGGGAAAAGAGCCACTTCCTTCTCTTTTGTTGGTCCTGCAAAATCCTTAATTGGAAAAATTTAGCATCATGCCACGTAATACAAAAAAAAAAAAAAGTCCAGAAAGTGAAGTTAGCAAGCAGCATCATATGGGTATGGATGTGTGATTCAATAAATTGATAGTAGTACAGGACAATTCCATGAAATACAATGTCTTTGAAATTAGAACCAGTGTATCATTAAAATTTCCCTATATACAACCCTGTATTTTACTTTAGCATTGACTTTACCCTGAGGATCATACAAGAATCTTCAGACACAAATCCGGTTGAAATATAGCTATTGACCATAATATCAGAAAGAATTGCTTGCCAAACTTAGAACCACTACTTTTATATTTTATAATATCATCAGATATCCTAGAACCATAAATATGAGAACTGTTTTATTAGTAGGATACTATTTACATCTCAGTACAAAATTTGACATGAAATTTATAATACTATAATAGAATATAATGTATTCAATTAAAAAATGAATTTATACAATCCAGTAAGGCTAAGAAAAATATTACAAATGTGTGTGAATATAATAGTGTGTCTATCTCATGCTGAATATGACAACAAATTTTATTGTTGCAAATTAAAATCAACTATTCCTGTAAGGAACAAACTATGTGATACTCAGATTATTGTTTCATTTTCTGTTTAGGCATTAATTGTAAATATCAAAATCACTTTGGTGATTTTGATATTTACAATTAATATTGAAGATATTCTTTTATTTATTAAATTGAAATATTTTGTTAATACTATAAATCCATCTTTCTTATTAATTATATGTATTAAATGATTCCATAAGTCATTAAAATGAATCAGGGTGAATACTTGGCTAAGAAAACATAGGACACGTGAATCAATGATTGCACTTAGCTTGATGTTAATAAAATATTTAGCTGCTTCTTGGTTTGGTGTCACTATTTTATTTATAAAGGAATATACTAAATCACATACCATAAATTATGAACACATTTAAGTAAATTTATTAAATAGCTTATTTCCAAATTATAAATTACCTGCTGGATTTTTTTTTTTTTTTTTTTTTTTTTTAGCAAGATGCTGAGAATTTGATAGCATCCTTGTAACTGTTAAGGCATAGTTTTCAGGACAATTCATTTACTTCTCAGATGGATGTTTTTCTATATACTTCCATTGGAGGCAGACAGATAAGCCTAAGGAAATAACTGGTTAGATTCATTTACACTCTGCTGTAGTCTGAATCAAGTAGAAGCAGGGTTCCATGTCATTTTGAAATTTCTGATTTGAGCACATGCATACATGTTCACATGCCCCAAAAGATTACGAGAGCTTTCTCAAATTAAGAAGAACATAGCCAGAATATTAAATGTTTTGCTTGAAATCTGCTAACATTACAACTTAGTTTAATCTGATGATACCTAAATTTAATCATGACAAAGGCTCACCCTTATCTTTAAATTTCTTTTGATTTACACAATTAAAGTGAAGAACAACAACAAAAATAATTTCCAAAGATTCCATGATGAAAATACTCCATTTTAATTAGATAAAATACTGCTTCTATTGTAGTTTGTATGAATATTTTTTTTTATTTTCACACCATTTATATGTAGTAAAAGTCTGAATTATATATTTTAAAGGTTAATACACAAAATGGTATTTTAAGACAATTATGTAAGATTTTAAGCAGATATTCACTATGTTAAAATAATTTAATGAGAAGAAATATTTAATAGAGAATTAAATATAGATATCAGATGTCTGCTTTTAATCCAATGGCATTCATGTTCAAGCTTTGTTTATTGTAGATAAAGGAGCCCAAAAAGGAGCCTTGACTTCAGTGAGTTTCAAAAAAAGACAGCTAGTGAAGAAAAGAGAATGTACCACGTGAAGACCAACATAGAAATAAATTTAAATTAAACGAAATGATATTTCAGTCTTTCTGCAAAGTGATAAGTGACTAATCTGCTTCTTGTAATTTACTCATTATTTTCTACTTTGACATTTACTTCTGAAAAGTAAATCTTTCAGGTAAAGAACCTAGATCAAGGACAGCCAGAAAGTTTGTAATAGAAGATCAAGAGTTCTGATGTTCATACAGGAGAATCCTAGAAAGGAAAACCACAAGATACCTGACCTACTTTGGCTTCTCATTTCTAAACCTGAAATACAACCTACCCTACAATTAATTTGATTGTTAAGTTAATAGAAATTATATATGAAATTTCACTTTTTCATTGTCAGATAAAATATGATTCATAAATGGTACAATACAATCTCTGAAGGTAATGTATTATAAAATCAATTCCCAGAAAAGCACAGGGTTTTTTTTAAACCAGTAAAATGATAAACATTTCTGATTGTTTTTTTAATATCAATGATATAGGCAATTGTGAGCAATTAAAAAAAGTTACTTAATATAATAGAACACCATTATAAAAATAGAAATTTCCAGAAATAAAGAACCAATTTTGTATTTCAAAAGAGATTTAAATGAATAACACATGCACAGAAGAGGGAAAACATGGGATTAGGATAACCCCAACAACCACTGTACTTAGTGGTAAAAGTATAAATGCTTCTCCACTTAAATAAGAATCAAGGTCAAGGATGTCTGCTCTTACCAGTCTTGTTCAACATACGATAGAAATTTTAGCCAATGCAGATTATTCAAGAAAAAATGACAAAGAAATTTATATTGGAAAAGAAGAACTAAAACTTTCCATATTCATAGATGACATGAACATCTCTACTGAAATTTCCAAAGAAGCACAAAACAAGAAACTTATGACAAACAAATACAGCCTCTTACACTTAATATGTGAGTTCAGCAAAATCACACAATACAAGATAAATATACAAAAACATCAATTTTTCTATATATTATGTAGTAGTCATGTGAACAATGAATTAAAAATAAATGGGCCATTTTTACAGCTCTAAAATTTGAAATTAAAATGTGCAAAACTAGCAAAAGAATATATAAGACCTGTCAGCTGAAAATTACACAGTGCTGATAAAATAACTCCAAGTGGAGCTAAATAAATGGAGAGACATTCTGTGTTCATGAACTGAACTGCTCAACATAGTAACAATGTTATTTCTCTCTAAGTCAGCATTCAGGCTAAATGCAATTCCTACCCAAATATTAGCAAAATTTTCTAAATTTTCAAGAAATATACACACATATACACAAACAAGATTATTTAAAGTGCTTTTGTTTATATGTAAAAATCAGTAGAATCCATTAAATAAATGTTGAGAATTAAAAAAAAATAAAGGAATCACTATACCCCAATTTAAAGTTTTTTATATGGTTACAGTAAATCAATCACTAAGGTACTAGATAAGGTAGAGAAAAATAAAAAAAGTTTATATGTAAATCCATATAAATATGCTAGGTTGACTTTTGACAAAGATATATAGATGATTCAGTAGAGAAAGATAGCCTTTTCAACAAATAATGAAATTTCAATTGGATATCCATTGATTTAAAAAGAAATACTGTAATCTAAAAATCTCACCTAATATAAAATGAACTCAAAATTTATCATGGAATGAAACATAAAACATAAACCTACTTAAACATTGGAAATGTAAAATTCATAGTCACTATGGAAAGAGTTTGATGCTAGTTTAAAATACTAATCATGTGATTACTAAATGACATAGAAATTACACTCCTAGACATTTTTGCCAAAGAAATACAGACTTCTATATAGCAGCTTTATTTTTAATAGCTAAAATATATTATATGGAAGATAAATTGAAAAATGGAAACACTAAGATATCCTTCAATGGATATTTAAACCAAGTGGTACATACACACCATGTAATAGTAATCAACAATAATAAAGAATTATTTATTTATGCATGATTTGGCAAAATCTCTAGAGAATGATGTTTATTAAACAAAGTCAATCACAAGTAGTGGCATGCTTTGTGATTTCATTTAAGTAATTTTCTTGAAATAATAAAATTATAGAAATCTGCCAGGGTCAAATGAATTAGGATCAAAAGTGTGCATGATTATAAAGATCAACATGAGGGAATTTGGGTGATGAAATGAATGTTCCTCATTTCGAATATTAATCTCATAGTTTTGGTATCTTTTATACTCTTACAAAACATTATCCTGTGAGAAATGATACAAAGGTATATAGATTTTCCTGTATTTCCTCTTACAGTTCATATTAATTGTTAATTTTCACTAAATAAAAAGTTTAATTAAAAATAAAATTAAACATTTTCATATGCATGATTTCCAGAACAAAATTTAAATAAAATCATTCAACTACCAGGAATCTAAGTTAAACAAGATTCTAAAGTTTTCCCTAAGCAGGTCCCTAGATATACATGTTTTATACTTCACTATATGAAAAACCTTTTTCTGTTCCTGAGAAAGGTAAAGAGTATCATTAATATCTGAAAACAAAATTTTAGAAAGATTATTGATATCTCTATTATAGAAAATATAACATCCTTTTTAGTAAAAGTAATTTAATCCTTAACTAAGGATTAACTAATCCTCAATTAAGTTTAAAATTGGAGAAATAATTAAAACAATTCAAATTTTAATAACATTAATGCTGTATAGTATTTTAGCAGTCTACAGTTATAATAATAAAAAGAAAAGTTTATTTGAAGAGTAAAGTACTTATATTGTCTAAACTTTAATGTATGAATAAACTGGAAATATATAAGAAACAGCCTCAATATTTAGTCACATAATACAACTCCCTCTTTGAATTTCATGACTTAAGTAATATTATATTGGATTTTGAATAATTCTTTATTTGCTTTGAATGTTGTTTTAGTCATTTGTTCACTGCTATGACTAAAGGACCAAATCAGCACAATTTCAGAGGAGGAAATTTTTATTTGGCAGCTTAAAGTTTCAGAAGTCTCAGTCCATAAGTGGCTGACTCCATTCCTTGGGGCTTAAGGTGAGGTAGGACATTATGGTGGGAAAGAGTGGCAGAGGGAGCCAGCTCACATTCTGATCAGGAAGCAGAGAGAGGTGTCTGCTCTACTCCAAAGCTACAGCTCCAATTCCCACCTCCTCCAGGCACACCCTAACATTCAGTTAATCCCTAACAGGGGATTTTTTCACTGATTGGGTTAATTCTCTAACAACCCAAACATTCCTCTTCTGAACCTTCTTGTTTTGTCTCACATGTGAGCATCTGGAGGAAATTTCACATTCAAACCATAACAAATGGTGTTTCCATATTTTTTTTGTTTATCATCTGTTGTTGTTGTTCCCTTTTTTCCAAATAAGTATGTCTAACTTTCTTTCTTTTATTTTCTGTATTTAAGAGTGCAGATCCAGGAACTAGATTCAAATATAAGTTCTTTAACTTAAGAACTGTGTATTTTTGGAGCTAGTTTAACTTTCTTAAGAATATAAATTATATAGTGCTGACTTCACAGGATTGTCATGTGTTGACTAACATTGAGTGTAGCCCTTAAACATATGTCTGCCATATCTTAAAGTGCCTATAAATTGTGTTTAGTGTTGTTATTATTTACCAACAACAATGTATTAATTTCTCCTACATACAGAAACTTGAAATAACTTAAAAAATGACCAATTAATTGATTATTTGCACAATCTTAGTGATCTTAGCTGAAGATAAAAAATTTTACCTTGAAAAGATAATAATTGGATAATTAATATAATACACATATTCCTATCCATTCACTATTTTTAAAAAATAATATAATTGACTAATTGATCAAACTAATGAAATAATATTTTGTGATTAAAATTTTGTGTAGAAATGGATTGTCTAATGAATATAATATATCATTAGCCAGTCATTTTACTAAATGTCAATGCACTCTCTTACATTTTTCTTCCATACATTGTTGTTTCCTCTTTGTAAAATCAATCTTACAGTTCAGTCCATGATTACTTCAGATGTACAAAAAAGCTTCACTTTACCATTTTCACCTGAGTAGTACAAAATAGAGATAAAATCCAACTTCTGATTTGCTTTTTCCATTTAATGTACTCAAACACTTCATCTATAACTTTTTCATTTATGTAAGTCAAATATGAACAACAAAAACAAACAAAAAATCAAAACCCAACAGATTTCATCTAATTCCATTAAAAATTAATTGTTCACTCACAATTTATTATATAGGAACAATTGAAAATTATTAAACATAAAAAAACTCTAAAAAATGTAATGACAAAGAAAATATAAAAGAAACCACTTACCTTATCTCCAATCTTCACATCATTAGGTGAGAATCAAAGCAAAGTGATCTTAGTTGTAAAAAAAAAAAAAATGTACTTGTGAAACACTTGAGAAAATGCCACTGTGCAGTGGGTATGCAGCCTATCTTATGCATCCCCATTCTTGCTAGCCAATTAAAGCCACCCATTATATCTATGTTTTCTGTTGGAAAGAATGCATAGGTAATACATGTCCAAAACCTCTCCTTTGAGCCCTCCAAGTCCTTTCTCTGGGATTGGTTAATAGAATGCTTCGTGCATTTGTAGTCCTAGGGTTGAATAATATACCAAACAATATTTTCATTGTGTATGTTTTCACAGCTTAAGAGCAATCACACGACATAAATGAACAATACATGATTCTAATTTGCACATCCATTGGCCAATATAAGGGTGATATGGTCAATTTAAAGGAGAACAGTAGTTCCTAAAATGCTTTTTTATATATTTTTATTTGTTCTTATTAGTTATACATCAGAATAGAATCTGTTTTGACATATTAATACATACATGGAGTATCACTTCTCATTCTTCTAGTTGTACAATGATGTAGAATTACATCGGTCATGTAATCCATATTTGCACATAAGATAGTAATGTCTGATTCATTCTACTATCTTTTCTATTTCCATTCTCCCTCCCTTCCCTTCATTCCCCTTTGTCAAATCCAAAGTACAATACAATCAATCAATTCTTTCCTCCCTGCCCCTTATTGTGAGTTAATATCTGCATATCAGAGAAAACATTTGGAATTTGTTTGGGGGAAATTGGCTTACTTCACTTAGCATGGTATTTTCCAGTTCCATTAATTTACTTGAAAATGCCATAATTTCATTCATCTTTATGGCTGGTTATTATATATATATATATATATATATATATATATATATATATATATATATATACACACATAAACACACACACACACACACACATTTTCTCTATCCATTCATCTGTTGAAGGGCAACTGGGTTGGTTCCATAGTTTAGCTATTATAAATTGGGCTGCTATAAACACTGATTTGGCTGTGTCACTATAGTATACTGATTTTATGTCCTTTGGTTATAAACCTAGGACTAAGATAACTGGGTCAAATAGTAGTTAGGACAGAATTCCTTCAAAACTCCTAAAGCATAAGTAAAATCAAGTATCAACAAATGGGATGGAATCAAACTGAAAAGCTCTTCATAGCAAAGGAAACAATCAAAAATGTGAAGAGGAAGCCTACAGAATGGGAGGAAATCTTTGCCACCTGCACCTCAGATAGAGCATTAATCTCCAGGATACATAAAGAACTCAGATAACTTAACACCAAAAAAACAAATAACCGATCTATAAATGGGCAAAGGAACTGAACAGATACTTCACAGAAAAAGAAACAATCAATAAACAAGTATATGAAAAAATATTCATCATCTGTAGCAATTAGAGAAATGCAAATGAAAAGTACACTGAGATTTCATATCACTCCAGTCAGAATGGCAATTATCAAGAATACAAAAAACAATAAATGATGATGAGAAAGTGAGGGAAAGGGCACACTCATACATTGCTGGTGGGACTACAAATTGGAGCAACCACTATGGAAAGCAGTATGGAGATTCCTCAGAATACTTGAAAATGCAACACCATAAAATACTCTTTAAAGTTTAAAGTTCCTTCCCCTGGAAGCACCCTGTCATGTTTAGGGGTGTACACATGGTTGCTTTACTCCTGATTTAACCACATGATTATTTGGCTATGTGACCAGTGGGAACAAATTTTTTTCTGAAAAATTTGGCTCAGACTCTTCTAAAATAAAGACTTCTCAAATATTCTGGAGGTTTACAATACAAACCAGAATAAAGAATATACCTCTGTGCTACCAAGAAAGTAACTACACTCATGCTTCTTGCCTAAGTCATCTTCCTTTTGCTGTGTCAAATCCTTTCTCTGCATTAAACACCTATGAAAGAACTATCAAGTTAAATACAATGTGAAGTGACTTTCAGAATAACAACAGCAATTTTACTTGAGGAATGAGTAAAGATTTCCTGAGAGCCATCAGCCAAGTAGGTATGACAATTTCCTTGCCAGCGTACCCCATGTTGCTTAGTGGAAGGACTCGTGGAAATAGGACTTGCCTTAGACATTTTGCAGTGACATTGCATGTAAGGTGACCTTGCTCAAGGACCAGGGCAGATCCGGGTTTAGGGCGGATCAGGGTTTAAGGCTCTCCTTGGATTTGGGGCGTCCCGGTTTAGGACAATCCAGGTTTAGGGCGGTTCCAGGTTTAAGATTATTCCTGCTGGGAATAGGGCATATCCTGATGCCTGAGTTCCCCTTGAGCTCTCCCGGGATAGAGACAGTATTTTTGGGAGACAGAAGCCCAGTGGAGGTGTGGATTTGGGCAGAGAACGTGGATTTCCCCAGAACGTGTTTGGAGAGGGCCAGTGTGAGTTCGGGAATAAAGAATTGCTGTTTGAATCTACAAAGCTGTGAGTGGCTCGTGATTTTGTGCCCAGCTAGACTGTGGCAAAGATTGCAATCTAAAGTATGTGCCTTATGATGAATTATAGATATATTTAGGGAGGTTCAGGAAGACAAGCATTTTTAAATATGGAATGAGAAACATTACATAAGTTTTTTTTTTTTTAATTATTCTTGAAGAGAAGAATCAATTACAGAAACAGTGTCAGTCCAAGGTTCATGAGACAGTTGCTGGGCAGAGGTCCTCATAGAAGTATTAATGACCTCCTGGCTGTTCTTAGATTTGGATCTGATGTAGATGACTGCATCTTGCATGGGAAAATTTCACAGTACAATTTGTAGAATCTTATGAACTGACATATCATTATGTGAGTGTGTATTATACCATCATCATATTGTAATTTTTTACAGAGCATAGGTCATAATTTTGAAGCTTTTAAGATGAATTTTGAACTCAGTGCTGTGTTATTCAATCATTGAAATAATTACAGATTGTAAGTTTGTATTTAAATGTTTTTTTAAAGAATATATTATTTGTCCAATTCACCAGATTTTATCATTTTTGTAACTTTAATGCTCACTTGAATCATTTTTAATATATCAATGAGTTTTGTAATTGTATTGCTTTATATTACCTTTTAAGCACTTGTATGGTTTATAATCATTACCCATTTACTGGTTGCTTATTTTTATATATGTAACTTTATTTCATATTATGCTTTAACTCTTAAACTAGATTCCTCAACTATTTTAAAGTACTGGTTTTAAATGAAAGACTAAGTTCCTCATGTTATCAATTTTCTCCTTATTAGATTTTGAACAAAAATAGAAGTTAGATTTTCTTATAAATAGAATCTTTGAACAAGCTGTTTTCCTTTTTAGTAGGTGCAGGCAAGGGACATATAAACAATGCAACCATTTTTAAAATGAGAACATCCTGACTCAGGGAGTCCTTCTGAATTGCTTTTATATAATTCTTACATTGTGACATGGATAAATGTTATTCTGAGAGATATTTTCTATAAAGAAGTCATGAGATTCCTCTGCTCTTCTGTAACTAGTTCTGTTTCCCTGGTATGCTCTTTCTCAATAAGAAGGAAATTTTGTGCAGACTGTGCCAGTGGACTGTTTGTTCTTGATGATAAGATAACTGAGAAAAGAATTCTGGGAAATTATCAAGCCTAGCCTGCAGCACACATGTCCTCAGTCAAATCTGTAAGTGTCCTCAGGCCATTAATTTAGGTTTTCACCTGGGGTTAATATTTACCATACTTCCATACTGGGATGGCATTAGTTCAAGAGCTACCTGGTACAGGTTCAGTGACTGCCTAGCTAGACCTTTAATTACTGAATCTGTTTTTGGCTTATTTCCCATTCCCTCCATGCTGATACCATGTTGGAGAATCCTGTGTTCTGCCTGGAAAAATAACTCCCACTTTTACAGTCAGTCACTGATCCTACTTTCAAAAGATGCTGTTCTTTTCTATTTCATTAGTAAGCCCACTTCCATCTGCTTGACACATTTTATCAAATACACTAAGTGCTTTCATCCTCTCATATCTCTTCTCCATAATCTCAGCTTTTGTGGGTTTATTCCCTTTTGCATCACTTTGCTTTCATTTTAATAAGGTCTCTTGAGGGAAAAGGGAAGAAAACATACGTGCCTCTTTTTTTTTTTTTTTTTTTTGCCATCTCACTGGTGAATCAAGTAAACAAATGAGTTCCTTGTACTGATTTCCTAATAGCTACCAAGTGATGCCAACCAATGCCATATCATGCTTTCTCTTTTTCATAAAATATAATTGTAGGAATATTTTTTCAGAATATTTATTGTACTTTAAAATATACTATTTTTAGTTATCTTGGATATACAGCACTTACTATGTTTAAATAGCAGTACCTGTTATAAAATTGTTTAATCTTATTATATTTAATAAACACAAATCAATGATGATCACAATAAAAGGAATTAGTTAATATGACAAGAACATTAAAGCACATCTGCACATGTAAGAGGCAGTAGTTCTGGAAATGACTAATGATACAATGAGGCAATTTCACACATCTAATGAAGTTTTGTGTAACTGGCTATTCCAGGAGTCTTTTTTTGTGTGTGTGTAATCTGTACATTGGAACAGAAAAGTACATCTGAAATATATAATTTGGTTAGTTGGAGTCTGTCATGCTGTACCTCTATTCTTTTTAATTTGAGAAAAAAATTACACATTTTAAGATTTCACTGAAATTGATTTTATTGTGTATGAGTACTGCCATTTTCCTTCTCTCATTCTTTCTTTTAATCGTGAACTATTTTGCTTATTTGATAGTTGTTACTCTTTAAGTTCTTTAGTCAAGAAATAGATCATATAGCTTTAAAATCATTTATCATGAAGTCTTAGGATCATATTTATTTTGTCACTTTGACATGGATAAATTACCCCTTATTTTTAGTTGGTAGTTGGGGAATGGTTAGGATTTATATATATCTATAAAATATATATATATATATATATTTTTTTTCTCCATGAAATCCCACCTAAGATAAAAGCACAGAACACAATTTTAAGAATAAAATGAATCAGTTCCTACTAGAAGACTTATTTTTCAATTATTTTATTATTCTATGTGATAGTTTGCTTAATTCTCACTTCTTTCTCATTGGATTTTATGTTTTCTGAGTTTGTGTTTTATCTGATACTGTTTTCCTCTATGTTGCATGTCAAAATTAAATAAGTTATGATTATTCTAGAATATCAGAATGATGGGTACTTTAATTGTCTAGTTCCAAGAAATTTGGTAAGTGAAATAATTAATACGTGATTTAGGAATGTGAAATGATCTTTTTCTGCTCAAATTTTTTAAATAAATAGTCAAGTTAACATAGGACAGTTATCTCAAGAATACATATTTTCAGGGTTTGAAAGAGAGTCATTTTTTCACTACATCTAATATTGAGAAAGTTTGAACCTTTCTAGAGATTTACCTAAATAGAGTATGACTGATTATTTTAAAATTAACATTCTCTGAATTCATCATAATTATTCTTCAAATGGGTAAGTTAACTTGTATATCAGAAATTCCTTATAGGAATAGATTGTAGAATTATGTGAAAGATTTGTACAAGAATCACATGGGAGGAGCTGGGGTTGTGGCTCAGCAGTAGAGCATTCACCTTGCACGCTTGAGGGCCTGGGTTCGATACTCAGCACCACATAAAAATAAATAAATTAATTAATTAATTAATTAACAAACAAACAAAGGTATTGTGTCCAACTACAACTAAAAATAAATATTAAAACAAGAAAATCACATGGGATCAATGCCTGTAATGAAGAAAGGGGGATATCTAGAAGAAGAAGAAATGGTTCAGTTTCTAACATGCCAAATATGTTGTATAAGTTAGAATTTTCTTGTATATAAGGAAAATGCTTGCCTTGTAATAGCCCAAACTATATATTTGCAACATTTAATATTATTTTGAATTTTACCATGAGATGTGGCATGATCAAATAGATGTTACAGTGTAAATATTTGATAATTTAAATATGTATATTAGATCTAGTACTGTGCATTCATAGAATAAAAAAGGAAGAAAAACTTACACAATGAAACAGCATTGTATAGAAATCTGAATCATGGAGGACAAACAAAACTCATTAAATTTCTAATATCTTAAATTATTTTTAGGATAAATAATTGTCATACTTTTGAGATTTCCACTGACATTAATGGAAGTAACTGGATGCTTAAATTATCAATGGATTATAAAATGCCTGGTATATTATATTTCTGTTATTGTTGAATATTAAACAAATATGACCTAGGATGAGTCTATCATTATGCATCATATGACATTTCATAGGAAACTGTCGTGTAAGATCCTAAAAAGAATGAGACTTTTTATCCCTTTGTATACTTAAATGGATAACTATGTTACGAGAACGTTATGCAACAATATTCCTAGAAACAAAAACTGATTATACTTACTAGACTGACACCACCATTCTGGTATAGTAAAACAAGAATTCATTTATAAAGCAAAGTACTACAATTCTCTTTCATCTCTACCCCACCTCTCTCACTTTACAGTGAATCAGTCATGGGTCTATTGGTTCTTACTCTGGTTACAGGCAAAATGGTCTTATTGTCAAAACTACTTCAGCTCTTATTTCTAAGTGCTTCCTTGCATAATTCTGCCAGAATGGAACTCGCAACAAGTAATTGCATTCAATAAACAGTAACTAACCTGATGGAAGTATGTGAAGGTTGATTTAAAGGGAGGTTATCATTTTTAACATCCCTGTGACATATTAGTGTGCCCTTTGTTCAAAGTAGCAGGTTTCAATGTGTAAAGAAACAATATTCTTGCACCTTTTCTTTTTCCTAAATAATCATTAGCATCCTCTTTGAAATATATGTAAATAAAGCACTTGGGGATATACATTGATTTGTCTTACCTACCATGATGACATGAAAAATCAGATGAGATTTTAAGCTAGTGAATTTGGCAGAAGTGGGTAAATTATAACTTGGCATGGATCTTTCAATAAGCAAATGATTCTCAAAATCTTGTCTACTATTTGTTCATTTGTATATTACTTTTTATTTTCTTTTTGTGATTTTAGATCATTATGATACATGAGTGATTTTTCTTAATCACCTTTAATATTGCTCAAACTCAGGCATATTTTACACTTCCGTAGAAACGACTCTCTTGATTAAACTTTTGTTTTCAATTAGGAGTTTAAAATACCTTAGGTTTAATTCACTGATATGAGGGACAATATACTTTTAATTCTGAAGAACAAATCGAAGTGATTCTTTTTATTTTTCCTTTTTTTTCTTTTTCTTGTTTCCCTTTGTTTGCACCCACAGCCTAATGCATGCTATGCAAGGGTTCTACTACTAGACTGCACCCAGACCCTCACAAGTGGTTTTGATAAATGAAGAACTGAAGAATATCTGAAATGTAAGGCACACGGTATTAAATATACTTCAGGAGTAAGGGAAAAAAACCTATAAACACTACAATCTAGGATTCTTTTTTTTTTGTAGTAATTCCCTAGTTTAACAACATTGAACCCATGATACAGAAGTTTCTTAACTTTATTTTATTTTTCTCTGATCAGCTAACTGCAAGTTAAGCTTTCTACAAGGGTTAGATTAACTTTATTTCATTTATGGCTGGATTTTCATCCACCTGTGTCTCAATGATTTGGTCAAACTCTGTGAGTTCATGTAAGTGTGCATTTATAGTATGGGGCAGACGATCGATAGATTGTTTAAAACTCAGAATCATGATTATATCGCAATATAGCATCCAAATGGATAGAAACATAGGCATACTATGGAAAATCAGGACTTCTGCTGGAAATTCCTGTTTGTATATACCATCACAAAATTTTTGAAGTCATATTGTTAACATAAAAATTGTTCTCAAAGTGCAATCAAGGCAACTTTGCAAAATCAACAAAATTTTGTGATTTATTTTCTTTGTACTTTTGCTATACCATGTAAACAATACAAAAATTTAATTCCATATATACAGGAGAGTTCTTGTTTCACAAAATAGTATATGGCAGCTCTAATTATACATGTACCTAGGATAAAATGGGGGTAATAGGTGATTCCTACTATTTACAAATATAATAACCAGTGACATTTATATAATAATTATTAAAATCAAATTCATTTTCTTATTAGGGTGGTAAACATATTAATGTTACAGCTGTTTTGAAATGCATGTTCCAAGTAATGATCTTGTTTAAAATATCTTAATTATCTACCTGGATTCCTCAGATAGTCTTAATGAATTTTCTAACTAAGAAAGAATATGTTCTGCTATTTTGTAAATAAGTTCATTCCCTTTTCCTATCTAAGAGGTTCAATTACAATTATTGCTGCCTTGATAATAATCTAAATATACAATATTCCCTTATAATAACCATGGAAATGTAACTCTTAAAATAAATATTTACTTAGAGTATCTGTGTATATTAAGAAATTATATTTGTATTCATTCTTGTGTGTTGAGCAGAAGTATTTTACCAGTGGCTTACTATAAGCTACTAAGGTTCACAATGCTTTTAATTGTAGATAAAGCCAAAGTGTTTCTTTTGAAGAGTGTTCTGGTGATTATGATTTCTGGTTTCCAACAATGAAAGTCCTAAAACAAAATAGCACGATGAAAACATAAGAATAGAAACTCTCAAGTCCCTTTTTTCAATGCTAATCTTCCAAAAGAAATGAAATTGCAATTGTATAAACAGATGGCTGATCACCAGAGCAACCAAAGTCTGATAAGAGTTTCCCAGAAGCTTGTCAGGATCATAGCCCACACATTTGTACTTAACTCGAAAAAAAAAAATAGATTTAACAGAATTTTCACAGGAGCTATTAGTTGGGCTTTATAAAATTAAAGTAGTATTCTGGAAGCATTCTTAATTTATTTTCTACTACTGAATTCAACAAATACTGAATACCAACTTTTCTTCCCCCATAAGCTATAATACTAAGCTTAATATTGAATAAGTAGATGAGTAAATACATAGAAAATTTTCAATTTTGCTTCCTAAAGTTATTTAGCTATTTAAATAATAGATTAATAACTACACCAAATTAAAAAAATAATATGGCACATGCTTTATAGCAGTATGGAGTAATTAATGTAGTGTTTTGATACATGTATATGTTGTGGAATGATTAAATAGAAGTAATTAACATATTCCTTTCTTCATATGCTTAATATTCTTTGGCACAATAATATTTAAGATACTCTTTGATCAATAAAATATATACTTTATTGATAACTGCAATAACCATGCCATATAATTGATCTCCAGAACTCTAAAGACTACTACATATATTTAATTAAATATGTAATGAAATATATAATTAAAAACCCAAACAGCCTAGATTATTTTATAATTGGCAAATTATTTATTTTCTCTCTCATTTCCTTGCCACATCTGTGAAAAGTCAGTAGGCACAACCAGTTTAGTTTCATTGAATGGATTGATAATATGTCAACATAATGATTGAAGTCACTGTTCTTACTGGTTTTAGTATCATTTTTATTAGTATTAGAGTCCTCAGTGATGGTGAGCTCACATTTAGTAAAGTTTTTGACTGAAGATGGATATGATTACCGCTAAAACATGGAGATGACTATCTGTTTTCAAAGAGATCAGCTAAATTGACTGGAAGCTATGTTTCCATAGAAAGAACATGTTGATTTTACCATACTTTGTATTGTGCTGAGTGTGTGTGTGTGTGTTTGTGTGTGTGTGTGTGTGTGTGTGTGTGTGTGTGTGTATGTGTGTGTTTATATATACTGTGAGGAATCCAGGAAGAAGATAAAACTAAGTCACCTACACACAATGGACATGAATTTTAAAATTTAGATTTAGGAAAAACTACTAAAGGTGATAGAAACATTAACTAGGAAGGGTGTGAATACTTTCATAAATAAACACAAAGTTGTCTGAATTTAGGGCAGTAAAGAGAAAGAACCTAATATGAAATAGCTCAACAGAGTCACATGAAAGCTACTCTGTTTATTTTCTTGACTTCTGAACATCTGAGGCCCCTTCATGTATTGGAACTCCCACCTTTAATGATCTTTAAAAGAAAATGCTATGGTACTCTAAAGGTAGATGGTCTGTTGTGATGTGTCATATTGTTCTGACAGCACATTCATGAAGGTTTATAGGCAATTAGTAATTATTTTTTAAATACAATATTTTAAATTTATTTTTAATTGGTACATAACAATATGCACTTTATAAACATTAATGAACAAACATGATGTATATATATATATATGTTTATACATATATTTATATATATATAAAATAACATTTAAATTATGTCTAAACATAAACAAACATGATGTTTATATATATATATACATATATATATATATATATGTATATATATAAAATGATGTTGAGGGCCACAGCCGAGTTGGGATGACGACTCGGTTGTGGCCCTCAACATGGCATTTTTGCCAGAAGTAGTGGTTGAGAGGTAATGCCAGCAAGCCATTAAGATGATGACTTTTGAGTTCTCATGGAGTTCCCGTGGAGTTCCCTTGAGTTCCGGTTGAGCTCTCGTGGGGATTCCTGAAGAGTTCGCATTGGTTGGGGAAGTGCCAGAGGAGGGATTTCTGGTTGGTGGTTCCTGGAGGAGCCTCATGGGTGGCGATCCTGAGAGTTCCTGGGGAGCGGGAACTGAACATCTGAAACTTGTAAGAAGAAGTGAACCTTCCTTCACTAGGTTGTTCTTTTTGGATATACATCTTCAATAGTCATCTGCCATAATATTTGCACCAAAAATTACTTTAAAGACTAACTAGCAAATTCTAATGAAAGGTCTAAGAATATTTACAGATGAAAAATTAATCAAAACTGTTATACCTAGAGATTTTGAAAAGTAATTTTCTAAAGTTGGGAAGTATTTGGTAGAAAATGATATTTACAAAAATACTGTTATAGTTTTTATATATCATTGAGTATAATTTTGCTGTTTTCTCCACAACTTTGGTCTAGTTTTCGTTATTTTCATATTACTTAATCACATTTTTAAAATTTATTTATCTGCTTAATTCTTTCTTTTTGTTTATTATATATTGTTTTATAATGTAATAGCCATAAAGCTACAGGGAACAATGCTGGACATAAAATCACAACTGAATAAATAAGTATTTAATAGCAATAAGCATTCAATAATAATTTAAAAAGTATGAATGAAGGTGGGAATAAAATTAAATGCAATTTACTTCATGTAACTACATATGCAATGGAAGTGAGCAAAGAGATTCTAGTTACAAGTGTACAAGAAACCAAGTTAGTACTACCAAATATGGTGAAATTAAACGCCCCTAATACTGATTTGCTTCAACAACTTAACTAGGAGCTAGTAAAGTCTGTGGTTTTATAGCAGCTTACTTTGTGTAACAAAGCTAAATATTGCTTAGTAAATATTTTAAGTGTATTCTGTCTTAGTAATAGGAAAATAATGTGTGCATATATTTTTAAAAGATTCTATTTTCAACGATTTAAGTTTTGATTATAATACTTCATTTGGTTTTCTTTTCTATGAGAAAATCAATATCAATTTCATTCTTTTAGGAATAAAACTTGAAGATATATAATTCTAATTCATTAGCATGGTTATTACAAAGTAATTTCTCACTATTTCTATACATTATATATGTGCTTTTGTTTCAGAAAGATACAATTTTCATCTAGAAAATCGTTTATTAATGTTAGTAATTTCTAATCTTATCCTCACACCAATAAAATTTTTTAACTAATTTGTACTGCCTTTAATTCTCTAATTTTATATGTGAACATTATCTTTCATTCTTAAATATATGAATAATTATACTTAAAGAACAACATAAAAATTTGGTTGTATTTTTTCAAATATTTATTTTACATTATTAGTAAAAATATATATACTTTTATTACAAATAAATTGTTATTATTGGGGCTAATTTATTCATACATTGAAGCAGATGATATGTATATGTCTACTGTTTATATATCAACCACTACTTACAACATCAACCATGTTTGTTAGTAATAATTAAGTACCTTCAAAATGATATATAATTGACTTTTATGAACTTAGGTTAGCTGATTAACTTATTTGTTTCTTTTAATCTAATAATAGATTAATTTAATTACTGTGCTCAAAAATCAATAACTGATTTAATCATTAATTTAATAAATATTAAGGATATTAATGTTATAAATAATTTTAACTTAATGTCAAATTGAAGAAGATTGGAGTTTCCATACTTTCACCTTTACATACTTTTTCACTTTTACTTTTACACATTTTCACTTTTAAACTTTTACTTTTACCATACCTCTAAGCTCTTTGTTCTTTTTTCTATTAAAACACATCTGTAATTGCTTTTTCAGGTAATAAAAATATGCTAAAAATATATAAAATTTTATGATAAGTACAAATTGCATGAAAACTACCTTTGCCAGGAACCAATACAGTTTGGAAACATTGCATGGTCATCTCTTAATGAAAAAGGTAGAAAAAACATTTGACAGTTGTAGGTCAGTTGGAATCAGTACCATCCTTAGATTCAGCACTGTCATTGGCAAATTTATACCTGAAATGGGAACTCATCATTGTGTACTTTTCTTTTTCTTTTTCCTTTTTTTCTGCTCTGACTAAATGACTCTATAAGAATAATTATAGAGGCTCACATTTTCAGAGGTCTCAGTCTATAGAAGACCAGCTCTATCCAGCTCTATTCCTTAGGGCTTGAGGAGAGGCAAAACAACTTGGCAGAAGAGTGTGGCAGAGAATCAGCTCACATGATGATCAGCAAGCAGAGAGAGAGGTGTGTGTGGCACAGAGAGAGAGAGAGAGAGAGAGAGAGAGAGAGAGAGACACTCCACTCCCTAGATAGAAAATCTGTATGCCAAATGCTGACCCTAATGACCCATTCACACTCTAACAGCTTTCAATTATCACTCAGTTAATTCCATAAGGGGATGAATTCACTGATTTGGTTAAAGTTTTCATAATTCAATCACTTATCTTCTGAACTTTTTTGCATTGTCTCACACATAAGCTTTTTGGGGATGTTGGAAGCGGTGAAGGAATCAGTGCTTCTAAACTTCCCTGGAGAGCAGAGAAGACTCTTTGGTTATCTTTCAGTGTGAGGGCACAGAGAGGACTGCCCATTTGCAGGTGGCCCCTGTAAATAGGGAGGATTCCGTGCCTGTCATGGAACTTTTTGGTTCAATAGGCTTGAGTTCAAATGCCAGCTATCTAGAGATAGAACAGACACGGGTACTAGCTGATAAGCCCCAGTTGGGTTGTTTTCACACACAACTTTGTTTTGTTTATCTTGAATATTTCTCACAGTAAATCCTTTTGATGTTTAACCCTGTATAATAAACATGCAGAGCCTGCTGTGGCATCAGTCAAGCCTCATCAGGGTTTAGCTCTCCCATCAGGTCCCTCTTTCTTTATATTTGTTTGTCATTTTTTCAATCCTCTCACCACCCCAATTTGTGAAATTGATCAAATGTTGTATTGGTTCATGACAGGGAGACACCTTACATCCAAACTATAATATGTATTAAACCAGAGAGTGAGCCTATGAAAGTGTAAAGAACTTAGAAATATGGCAGGTTGAATCACTGGTCCCAATTATTCACTGCCCTATAGTACTCATACTATTTGTCTATGTGCCATCCTACCCCCTAATGCTGAGCTTAGTCATATGACTTACATTAACTAACTAGATATTTGGCATATGAAGTGACCAGAAATCTGAAAAAAAAAGTTTGTCCCTAATTAAGGTTACCCTACATATTGGCAATGAATAGCTATGCCCCAGACATGCTAATGCCGAAGAATGAGATACACATGGAGCAGATCTGACTTCAATCCACAGCCTGATACCAAGACCAGTGGAGTCTAGCCTAAAATTTTGAAACTCAGCTGACCTAGATATACTTAAGAACAACCCAATGCATTTAGTTGTAATGAATCCTCTTTGGTTTCCCTCAATTTGGTACAGGTATTTAAACCTCAGGAAATTGGCACTTTTGAAGAGTAGACATCAGTTCTTTTGCAGAATATACTTCAATTATGTCCATTTTTTAGTAGATTCTGACTATTCTTCTTTGGCAAGAAGACCACAGAAGCGATCTTGTATTTTTTTTCCTTGTACTTTTTCTTTGCATTTAATAAGATGGCACATTGATTTGACCTGTTCCTGAGTATACAACATTGAATGTTCCACAGAGAAGCTGCCTGATACGTTTCAGTATAAAGTTGCTTTTTTCTTGTTTGTGATGATGAATATTTTATAAATATTTGATACTGTGTACATTTTGATGTGTGCATGATATATTAGTGTTATTAAAAGCAAAATTAAAATGGAGATCAGGCTTGAAAAATTCCTGCATCTTTAAAATACACTTAGAAATAGATCAAACTGTATGATCTCACTCAAGTGGAATCTCAAAAAGTGAATCCAGCAGACAATGAGAGTAGAATATTAGTTATTAAAAATTTAGGAAGATAAGGAAATGGTGATTACACAGAGACTGGCCAATGGATAAAAAGATAGACTTAAGTGGAATTCTGGTGTAAAAGGCACAACATAATTAACAATATCTATCTCAAAAATAGGAAAGATGTTTTTTGAAGTCCACACAATAAAAAAAATAAAATTTTAAGATTATGGATATATTAATTACCGTCATTTGCTCATACATGAATCAAATATCATGTTACCTCATAAATAAGTATAAATATCATGTCAATAAAAATAACCTAGATTTTAAAAATGAATACAGGTAGACTTAAGTTTGCTTAAAGTGCAAAACCAAGTGAAATATATCTTATATTATTTATGTAAATGCTTGTGTTAGACAAAAAAAAAAAAAAAACAACCAACACCTCAGCCAATCATAGCAACCAACCAACACATGGTTACGTGACTAAGAACTTTCACATAAGGTAAACCAAGCACAGCACATTTATAATTTCTACCTATCAAATGTACATACATACATATATTTTTAGTTTGTTTTTGTACCCACTTTTAATACTTTTGCCTTCACAGCAATAAACCTCTTTGAATGCTTCACAATTCATGACCTGATGAATTCTGTTGTTAGTTACATCTTACAGAACTGTAAGTTCCTAAAAGTTGACACCCTCATACTCTTTTAGTGGTAGAGGAGATACTTTTCCCCATTTTTTCTTTTATTAGTGCATTATCCTTATACATTATATTTGGTTTCATATAGATAAAATCATACCTACATAGAATTTGATTTGCTCTATTCCATCTCCATGCCCCAATTCTCTCTCCCCTTCCTCCTCTTCTACTCTAATGATCTTCCTTTCACTGGTTTATGTGTTCATATTTGATCAGTGATTCATAGATATACAGAGAGGTGGAATTCACAGTGGTATATTTGAACCTGCACATAGCAAGATTTTGTGAAATGCATTCCACATTTCCTCCTCTTTCCCATCTCTCCTCCCTCCCTTTTGATCTTTGTCTTTGACTCCACTGATCTTTCCTATACCTTTATGATATTCAATTCCATCATCCTCATTTTGATCTATCTTCCATATATGAGAGAAAACAGTCAACCCTTGATAGAGGAGATTTTGATAGCAGAGTCAGCCACACTGAGTACCAGAATTGAACTGGCTGCCTGCCAGACAGGAGTACTTTCTAACATGTCCCAACGTGTGTCTCAAAAATGCCATTTTTTGGCAGATTTCTTGAGTCACTGCTTTTCTAGTCCACCTTATTGTTAATACCTAGTGAGTCATAACAAACCCATATGAATCATTTTTGAAAATTTTATGTATGTATATGACTGTATTTGTGCATATACTTTCTTTTGCACAACAATAAAATAAAATTAGTTAAGACCTTCAAAGTAATTATGTCTTTCTTTATAGTCCTTAGTAGAGTTTTATATGTTTTTTTATGTAATTCTTACAATGTTTTTTTCTTTTTCTAGGCTACTGATTCATTTTTAGGGTTCTTTATAATAGGAACTCTTAAGCAAGCAAACAATAAAAAAATGACTCTCTTCAATTCATTTTAACTGGCATTCAGATTAAAATCTTCTGATATTTTAATATTCATTTTCAGTATATTAAAATGATTTGAAAGTAATTTAATTTTCACTGCTCAATTTTATAAATCTTTTGCTAAGTATAATATATGGGAATAATGACAATTTTTTTAAAAAAATTCTCCTTGACAGATTTTTTTTCTGAAATCAGATTTAATAGCCAAGGATGGTTTTTTTGTTTTGTTTTGTTTTTTGTTTTTCTCTCCTATCAGGTAACTCTTACATTTTAAATCACAAGAGGATATTGTTAATACCAAATGTTTTGTCTGTGTTGAACTAATAATTATTTTTCTACCTAAACTTATTAACATGCTTATAAATAAAATTGGATTCTTGTGATGTTATTATAAGGACTGGTATTATAAAATTCTTAAATTGTTTTATATGCTAGACAACACAACCTGCTTTCACTTGAAATTTGTGAATAATAAAAAGACTATTGGTGAAGAAAAGAAGGTAACACATTAAAAATCAGGTCTCATTGCAGGAAGGGGAAAGGAAGTCTTCCCCTTTGTGTCATTTTTGAAACATGTTGTTTGAACCCTATTGCATGATATGAATGAGTTGTGTAGAGTGAGGACAGGAAGAACGTATTGCTTTCCCTGTGTAGTCACATAGCTTATCAGCACAGGTATTATTCACTTATGAACTCCCCTGGGAAGAACAAGGGCTGAAATCCGAAAAGTCTTGTACATTCCCTTGTAAAAATAAGCAAAATCCTCAACTAATGCCACCTTTCATGGGATCAGTAAGACAGCTTTAACCTATTAGGAAACAAATCACAAGAGGACATTAATAAAATCAATGTCAAGCCAAACTTTATATGAAGCAGAGCCTCCCTCCTGTTACCAGGCCAACCATATTATCCATCCTAAGTCTTAGTGATTTTAATAAAATGAAGAGCACAGTTTAGGATTCAAGAAATATTTATTTGGTTGTTCTTGGACTAGATGTTAAGGATAACAGGAAAACAAAACAGATGTACTCCTCCTGTCCTTACAGCTCTTTCTTCTGGCGATGTAAATTATAGTACATCTCAACTAAAATTACCTCTTCAGCAGAAACCTGACTCACACTTATTCTACCATCTCTTCCCTAATATCTAGTAACATTTATTTTAAAATAAGTCATGGTTGGCAAATAGTATTGTTAGAAGCATTTTACAAAAGTCAAAGTCCCTAGACTTATTTTTCTTCAATAGAAAAAGTAGAAGAAATCTCAGATCAAAGTATTTTTGGTCAAAATTCACGAACTGGAAATTTACACAGCTTGAGGAAAGTAAAGCGTAGCTGAGCCTCAGCCCCACATGGACACAGGGCCTTTCCCTTCAAGTCTTTTTTCAGTGTGTCTTTTGTTCCAGCTTCCTGCTGCTAACTGGCTTCATTCTCCCAGGCAAGTTTCCAACACACATCAGGAACAAGGCCCCTAGCAGGACCTGAGGATACTTGTTCCAGAGACATATGGGGATCCTTCCTTAGCTTTGGAAAATCATGTGGTCTTGTTTGGGGAAAGATTGATCAAAACATCAAGGAAATTCTTCATAATGTTTTTACAGCAATATCCCAACTCAGACTTATAAAATACATCCAAGGGACAATTCTAAGTCTCAGGCCTACCTTATAATTTCAAAAGACAAAAAGAGATCAAGGTTCTAACTTTGAACTCTTATTTTTCAAGACAATGAAGCAAAATGTGTTGCTTCAAATAGCATCACTATCTATTTTTTACTAGATACTCTGTTTTAGAAAACAATTAAAGCCAGAAAAGGCCATCTTCATTTCGTATGATCTAATCAGTCTATGTCAGTTGATCAAACTCTATGAGGAGATATTAAAATCAGAAAACAGAAATCATATATCAGGGAGTGAATTATAATCTATCCCTACCTCCAAACTTGCTGTAATGACAACTGTTTTGATGATAGCTTTACCCCATAATAGACTTCCTGAATATTTGAAGCCATTCTATCTCCATTTCCTTCCCTATTCATTTTCTACAGGAATTAAAATGAAGAAATGGGCTTCTCCAGAGAAATAACCTATTTTTAAAATATTTCTGTTATGAGCAGAGAACAACAAAGTTAGGACTGGTCAGAGTTAATATCCCATTTCTTCTTTTAGTCCCTTTTCAAGCTATCCTTCTCCAGGGTTTCCAACTCGGGAGAAACTTGAGGAATTTTTTGAATGTATTCTGTTTTACTTTATTGTTCTTCTTCCTTTCTTTTCCTGAGTACCATAGACTTTGAACCCTACCTTTTGAAAAATGTATTCCCTCTTGTTGGAACATTTATACCAGCTGAAGAATCATTATTAACAGATTTCCCAACTAAAGTTGCTTCCCAGATGCTTTCAAATTATTCAAACTTATGCATCCAGTAAGAAACTACAGGGCTGGGGATGTGGCTCAAGTGGTAGCACACTCGCCTGGCATGCGCGGGGCTGCTAGGTTGGATCCTCAGCACCACATTAAAAATAAAATAAAGATGTTGTATCCACTGAAAACTAAAAAATAAGTATTAAAAATTTCTCTCTCTCTCTCTCTCTCTCTCTCTCTCTCTCTCTCTCTCTCTCTCTCTTTAAAAAAAAAAAGAAAGAAAGAAACTACATGTACTTTCCCAGGTGATCCTCCCCAAATCATTACCTTGCTTCTCTATTTGTGTTTCCAAATGTTGAATAACTTTCATGATTTGAGTGACTGCAGAAACATTCTTTATTCTCCACCTCCTTCACTAAGAGAAAAAAAAAACTTTTTAAAAATCATTGTCTAATGTTCAATTTGTTCCATTAATTCTTTAAAGCAGACACAGACATTAAAATATTTTTTCACTTAATTTTCAATATATCTTGTTCTATTTCTGCCCTCTTTGCAAGGTCAGAATAATTCTTTCTTTTTTATGGGACAAAATATTCATTTTATAACACAGAACAAGGAATGTTGCTTATTGGAGTTTAGAGATGGGATCTGGAAGATTCAAAGGCTTTGATTGTTCTTGCCCACTGTGTCAGCTCTTGCTTCACATGCCAGATGCAATGTGGAACTTATTTCAAGTGATACCTGTACAAATTCTTCTTATATACCATTATTAGGAGAAATTATTGGTGGATGTGTCTATAGGTCCACTGAACCCAGTGTAAACTCACTACCACTTACTTGGTTTCCACAAGTCCCCATTTTAAGAGAGAGTCCATGGAGTTACATACTGTTGGATGTCTGGGTACCCATGCTGTCTCAGAACATTGTGTTCTGTAGTTTTCAGAAGGTCTGATCATTTTAGTTTCTTCAGTATACGGTCCGTGGGGCAAATAGCCATAGGTTCTTTTGTAGGAAAAAACTGGAGGAATAATTGCAGTACAAATTTACTCTATGATTGCAGAGAATTTCCTCCTAAGAAAACATATCTTAAGTCTCCAATATATTGGAGAATACAAAACACATTAAGGACTGGGAAGTTAGTAAGAGTCATGAATGTTTATTAAGGCAGCCACCCTTGACTCTGCTCTGGCAGAGTCCCAAGGGACATGATCTATTAGCCTTCTAACTTTTTAGCAAGTGAAATTATCCAACTCCCAACTTTACTATTCCATAGAGTGATCCCAACCTTCTGGCTTCTGGTGATAACATACCGTTGCCTGCTCTCTATTACCATAGGCTGGCAGGATACTGATGAACTCAGTACTACAATCACCACTTCTACTATCATAACTGGCCTAGATACAAAGACAGGGTAACACTTTCCCAGTGATGCTGGTTTGCCTTCACCAACACATACTTGACTGCCTGGGAATGAGGGTCCTTTTATAGAAGGCAATTGCATATCCGGAAAGGTGGAGAAAACTAGTAGAGGACTGTTTTCCACAGGAAGGCAAAATGGCACACTATGTTCCAAGGTTGTCAAGAATGGCAACATGCACATCTCCCTCAGCTTTTATCCTCCTTCCTGTACTCCCAGCCAGAGAAGCCTTAACATTTCTTCTCTGGCATTAGTCATCAACTTCTCTATGCCTCTCAGAACTACGCTCACATGTAATTTAATCCATCCTCTTTGATCTTCGCCAGGTTGTGAAATCCTGTAAAAAGTACTACCCACCAAAATACATTTTTCTTGCATATCTTTCTATGCACACTTGCCTGGTTGAGCATTCCTGGTATCCAATTTTTAAATTATTCCCATCATTGACTACAATATCTTACTTATGTATTTAAATAGCAACCACTCTATACTTTTAATTATTTGATTCTCCATTTTCTGCTTATGTGTTCCTCTTTCCAATATATTAGATAAATTTCTATTTTTAAGCTAGAAAACAGAATTTTTGACTCTCAAATTTGGTCTTTAACTGATTTTAATGATTTTAAGGCTCTTGTTATCATTCCGCAGAGTATCAGCAATACCCTTGCAATGCCATTGCCTCAATCTGTGACAATTTTTCTGGACATTTCAATAAAATATTGACAAATTGAACTTGCACTGCCACACCATCTGTGACACATATACTCCTCTGAATATTACTCTGTTTGCCCACTAATAAATAAGTTAATGATCCCAGAATGCAGCCTCTTTACTTGAAACCATTAAGGCACCATATACTTTAATTTGTGTTCTCCAAGAAGCAAACATCAAGATAGAATTAAACAAGCAAGAGGCCTACTGGTTGAGTGAGAATGGGAGAAAACCAGAGAATTTCAGGACCATCATCAGACCATGATGCATGTCTGATTCCTGTAGAGACAGACAGGGAGGAGAAAATTATTGGATAGAAAATAATCTTAGATTATGTTAGAGTTCTAGAAAGTTTTAGTAATGATGAAGCCAGAATTAGACAGGCTGTCAGTATAGATAGGTAAACCAAGTCAGGTCAGATCAAGGAAGCCATTTTGAATGAGTCCAGCAAGTTGGAGACTGACCCCTGAGGGATTGAAATGCTAATTCCTTCAGATCCCTTCTTCCACCCATATCAAGAACCTCCCCCTGCTCCAACCTGTTGCTGAAGTAACCTGCCCCAGGAATTGCCCCTTCCTATAGGAAGCTATAAGATTGTTAATTAATGTGTTCTTGGCTGCTCCATCCTGCTCTTCCCCCTGCAGTCCACCTGTTTTCCACCTTTTGGCTATCCCACCTCACATTTCCTAGGCCTAGGAAATACCAAGTCAGGTACGCAGGAGGGAGAAAGATGAAAAGGCAGGAGAACAAAGGAAGCCTAGGACAGATAAAGAGAGCAGAACACCTTGTTTCTTGGGATACTAGGATAACAGCTATGGCCCCCTTCTCCTCCTGGGAGAAGTCTATGTTACCCCTTTTTGTTTAAACCCTGCTTTATGTCTGCCTCTGCATGCTTCTTTAATGTTATACTTCAACATGTGAGGAAGCAGAACTCATCACCTATAACCAGCAGTATCAATGATAAGGGTGAGTTGTAAGTCAAATCCTCTATTATAAATATAATATCTTTCAGGAACAGGAACCTAACACACTCAGTTTTTGCTTCAAGGGACCTATGGGAAGTCTAACCATATTTAGTGTGCAGAGATAGATTTCAGTGTGCAGAAACTGGAACCAATGAACAATCATGTTCCCTGGAGCCGGAGATCTGATAGGCATATTTTCATGACAATGATTCCCATTTCCCAGGCTGTCTTCATCAACATGACATACAACATTCACAGTTGCATAGGATTCCACACTTAAAACAAAATGCGTTTGTCTTAATGCTCTGATGGAGACATCTTAAATTTCCTGATGTTTTTAAAATAACGAGCACAACCATTTAATTTTGCAATGGGTCTCCAAAATTATGTATTTATTCCTGTGGAACTGTAACTAAAATTAATATTTAAAAAACATCTGCAGAAGGTATAGTTTGTTTTATACCTACAACATCACCTAAATGTTAAGACTAATTACCTAAATGCCAACGACTGATGATTCTTTAGTGAATACCATACCTACTCAAACCTCAAATATAAAACTTATGATTATTATGGTTTTCAAGAATGCTATCCTTAATGGGATTTTATTTTTGTCTCTCATTTGTGTGTTTTAAAGGACAACTTTCTAAACTTTACTGTTACCTTAGATTATCTGAACAGTTCATCCCAGTATTTTCAATTCATTACTTTTATATTTTGATTTGTCTTTGGTGCAAACCTCCAAAAATAAAAATACATAATCACCAAAATAATGCCTTAAAAGTAACTAGGTTTTCACATCCTTTGCATTGAATAGAGTTCCAATCTCCCCTGATCTTCAATAAGTGTCTTTTTTTTTTTCAGAAAAATACAAGTTTTCTCCAAATTTCTTTGCTTTTTCACACTGTTCTTCTTCAGTTCATTTCTAAGATTATTTATTACAATTTGTTTTATTGTTTTTACATTTTATGTGAATATTATTTTTTTATTTTTTTTAAAGAAAGAGGGAGAGAGGCAGAGAGAGAGAGAGAATTTTAATATTCATATTTTAGTTTTTGGCGGACACAACATCTTTTGTTTGTATGTGGTGCTGAGGATCGAACCCGGGCCGCATGCATGCCAGGTGAGCGCACCACTGCTTGAGCCACATCCCCAGCCCCTGTAATATTCTTTTTTGAAAGCTTAACCAATGATTTCCTACTTCAAGTTCTGGCTCTAAATTCTTTTCATCTTTGGTTTTTCTTTCCTTTAGTTGCTAAAGCCAAAGTGTTCATTTGATTCTTTAGTCTTTATTTTTAGGAAAAAAACATTAAAGCTACTACTGCATTCTGCCTCATATACAATAATTTATCTCATTTGAAACTGCCAATAAGGCTTCATTTAATACAGAGTCTGGGTACTTGAAATGAGCAATCATATTCAAGACATGCTCAGTGACTAAAAGTCATTTGATAGTATACAGATTTCTATTATAGTTCATATTTCTGTTATAGGACACATTTCAATTATTATAGTTCATTTAAAATCAAACGATGTTCACAAGGGTACAAAATTCTGGCGTCCACAGTTCATCCCTACAACCTTGAGAACATGTAGAGTGAGCTCTTACCAGGATAAACCTTAGTATGACTTTGAATGAACACTTTTCCCTATTAAAACTCTGTATATGTGGAAATTATTGTAGCACTGACCATGTTGCATTAGTGGTACAGATTTAGACAGTATTCACTAAGCTTCTGCCTGCTAAGGGGAAGACAGGCCCTATATACTTATAATGTGTTTTTGATGAGACAAAGGAAAACTAGGCTTTAATATGGAAGGCCAAATGATATACCTGTGATGATAAAATAGGACAATTGCAATCCTATCTGCCTTCTTATTTTGAAACATGTTCAGAGATAAATCTTGTATACTTTTATGTTTTTGGTATTTGTTTTTTGCTTACTGTTCATTGACTAATGTCCTCATAATGTTTGGGGTATGTTTATCCTCCATTTACTATAAAGATTTGCTGATGATTTAGTCTTTTTCAAAATTTGAAACAATGTTTTCCTGAAAATTTGTATTGGTTTTTCAGAAGAAAGATATTATATGGGTTCATTAGTATTATCTAGTTTCATTTAAAATAGACATGAGTAAAATTATTTATTAATTTGTGTCATGCTGGTTTCAAAGTTCAAAGTAATTAAACATCTTCTTGTATTTTTAATATTTTTGGCTATTTTTATTATTTACCAGTGGTGGGAGAGTTAAGTATAATTGAAAAGCAAGCATATATACTAAAAGTGTGGAATGCAAAGAATCATTTTAAAACTTGTGATTGTGATCCAAATAAGCATTATTAGAGATTCAATGGGTTTCTGTGTAAACAGCATTTTAACTTATCTGATTTATGTGATATATAAAAGCATAATCAGCAATGGCAAATGCTAACTATCAGTTATATACTAGCTTCTACATCTCTTGTGAAGAAACCAATTGAAACTACTAGTAAAAAGAAAGATGTATGGATATGTGATTTTATACAGGTCAATCAATGAAGACTATGTCAATAATGGAGAAAGTGTTATTGGATTGTAAAACTATTGTTTAACAGGATACCTTTCCCAAAGTCCTATAAAATGATACTTTATTTACTATTCATACTAAGTGACATTTACTACTCATTACTTATTTAAAAATTGTCCTTTACCTTAGTAAGCATTTTAAAATTAATGTGATAATTTATGTAAAACAACTTTGGTTTTTTATGTAGGCATTAAGAGTGTGTTTCATAGTCTGCATCAGGATGGCACATAATTTAAAAATCTTTCTTTTACTCATAAATGAGTAAAAGTTTTGTCAGTTTTCAAATCCATTCATTGCTGCACTCTTTCCCCCTGGATCTAAAGAGTTTGCAAAGTAATATCATGGTCTCTTTTAACAACTAACTGAATCAAATTAGTCACTTAAAATCTCTGAATAAAGGTGAATAAGGCTTTCTTAAGTACTGAGTCAACATGAGGAAAGAATTATGCCATTATGATAATAATGCCATATATTTGTACAGAGCTTTGTAGTTTATGAGGTGCTTTCATCTACTTTAAACCATTTGATCTCTGTGATAACTCTGAGTAAGTGAGGCCATTTTTTATTGCACGTGACAGACATGTTAACCTATGCTGGATTGAGAACTTAGGGGAATTTGTTATGAAGATCTTCAGTTGACACTAGGAAAACAGTGGACAAAAGTGGGTTGTGAGACAAAAACAGATGTAAACAGAAAAGGTTCTCTCACTACTTTCTCTTGTTTCTCCTCCTTTCCTAAGTGTACATTTTCTCTCATTCTTTGGCCTACCTCTATTGCATGTTTTCTCCATTATAGTTCTACACATTTTGGTATGTGTATAACAGAAATGTGTCCACTAATATCCTTGAAGTTTTAAAACTTAAGGTCAAAGTAAGTCAGATTATCTTTTTCAAATCTTTTTCCAGAATGTTCAATGAAGCATGATCTAAAATTGTGCAGATGCATGGGAAATGAAATCAGGTATAAAAAAGAGGATACATTTATCTGAGGAATTAAGGAAAAAATGATGCTTATTTTCTGCAAACATCACAAGATTCACACACTTATTATTTAAAATTTATATGTGAGGAGCCAGAGTATTTACATTATATTATGTGATAAAGTTAGTTTGGAATATTACTATGTAAAAATAAAAGACAAAAATCAGGTGATTTAAAAGTATAGGTCATATTGTTCACTGCTTAAAAACTTATCTAGTCTTAGGGACTCAGGAATATAGACAGATGGGGAGTTGATAAAAGCATGTATTGATAGTACATTTAGAAGAAAAATGCATAAGCATATATACAAGGTATAATTTATAGAGACACAAACATATTTCTATGTTAGCAAGTTGCAACTGTGATGTAAATTTACAAATATTGATGAAATATTTAGATTGCTAAATATTAACAAAGAAACTAAAATGCAATGTATAACTTTCAAATTAAGCACTGTGCTGTGTGCTTGTTTATCTACATGAAAACAAATTTAAAAATTCAGACAATAAAACCTCAAACTAGCCACTATGGTGGTAAAGGTACTTTTAAACTCTAAGATGAAATCAAATGATCAAGTGTTCTGTTTGTTCTAAAGTAGCTCCAGTTTGCTACATAGTTAATGTGTTTTTGTGGGGAGTGAACTGTAGTTCCATAGAACCTATTGCAGGTCAAGATGGCCCAGTTGCTGTGATGATTCCTAGTCAGAGGAGCCTAGGAAGAAGGCAAGCAGCTTTATCAGTTGGAATTTTGAGCTCAGTCACCAACTCCCAGCAGTAGAGAGTTCTGGACATAACAAGATAACCTCAACGTTTTAAACTTTTGCTGTGAACTTGAAGTCTGTTTGCTTTTCCGAAACTTTCTCACAAATAAACTTTTGATGACAAATCTTATATAATCAATATGCTGAACGAGCTCTGTCTCAGGCAAGCTCCATCAGAGGTTGTCTTCTTACCTGGCCTCAGCATTTTCTCTCTGTGCCTGTCTGTTAGTCTTTTCTTCATCCCCCATCTCACTTCAATCTTTTTCTTTTCTACCCTATTACTCTGGGATTTACTATTCAAAAGATAAGAAAATATTGCTATTTCTGTGGCTATAATAATTGTTTTTACTGATGTTATTGTTTGAGTACTACAAATTTTCTTCTTAAAATATTCTCAGCTATGTTAAAAATTGGATATATTATATCTTTTATAACTATATTTATTTTCTAGAAATTTCTTATAATTATTTTTGACATTTTGAAACTTTCCTATGTAAAAGGAAAGTGATCATGATCTTGCCCCTCTCAGGTTTCTAACCTAATGGCTGTGCTGGTAGTAGCATGTTTTAATATTTACACCACTCACTAATCCAGATGCTTTCCACCTATTAACTCATATAGGAAATAACTCAAAACTATATTAATTGTGTAAAAAACTGGAGCTACTTTAGAACAAAGAACTTGATCTCTCTCTCTCTCTCTCTCTCTCTCTCTCTCTCTCTCTCTCTCTCTCTCTCTTTTAAATTTTGCTTCTGAATCCAAATTTAGTCACACCACTGTTACAATGACACCTATAGGTCTTGCTCATATTTTCTAGTTTATTTTTTTAAGAACTTGATCTCTTGACGTCATCTTTCCTTGATTCCAACCACTTTTAACAAAGAATCATACTTTCCTCATTTTATGTATTTTATAGGTATTTAAAGGGTCATGCATAAGTTATCTATGGGAAATATGTTTATGATTAGCAAAAATTATTTCATTAAAAACAAAATGAAAGAGAAATAAATAAAAAGTGGAAATTGAAGAGGAAGTATTTCCACATGTATTGACCTGTTGTCTATTTATTTCCATTAGTTCCTACCAATATTTTTGGAGTTGAGATATGTGTGGTGTCCTGACTCTTCATAAACTGTTAAAGGATCTTATCCAGAAAAAATGAAATGAGGAATTTCAATTCTCTATTGATATCTTCATTCCATGTAAATAAGAAAAGAGTAGTTAAAAAAAAGTAATTAAAATAAAAAACCCTAACATCTAAGGCCTAAATATGACAATTCTTTTTTAGATTTTACAGGAGTTGAGATAATAAGGTTGATAAAATCATATAAATAAGATCATAAAATAATATAAAATAATATTTTATATTAAAATATAAATATTTTAAACTTTAATTTATTATTACCAAATTTGCATATCATTTGTTTGAAGGCATATTTGTCTCACTTTTCTTTATAATAAAAGTGAATATTGTGGAAAAACTGTACCAGGATTTTTTGTTTGTTAATTTTATTCTAAATTGAAGTTTATTTTACATAGATATAAAATTATTTCTAAATAATTATACAAGTATGAGGAAACTATAGAGTGATTTTACTTTATTAGAAATAAAACTGATTTGCATGTTTTAGTCTTGTTTTTTTGCTCCCATAATGATGTAGAATCAAAATAGTATATTCTCTGTTGCCTGAAGTAATTATTTTCTCAGTTTAGTGTAATTATGCATTTGATATACATTATAATTCAGTGTTTTAATTTAATTTCAGTTTCGAGGACTGTTTGATTTCTAATAATTTTATTTCTTTCAACTAATGAACATGTAAATATTTATATGGCTCCAAAATCAAAGCTTACTGAGACATCACACTCCAATCCTTTTCTCCTCTACCCTATTACTTTTGGATTTACTATTCAAAAGATAAAAACGTATTGGTATTTCTGTAGCTTTAATTAATTTTTTTACTGACGTTAGTGTTTGAGTACTACAAATTTTCCTCGTAAAATATTCTCAACTATATTAAAAACTGGATATGTTTTGTCTTTTATAATTCTATTTACTAGAAATTCCTTATAATTACTTTTGACTTTTTGGAACCACAAGCTGTTTAAAAGGAAAATGATCATGATCTCAACATGAAAGTGAAATTTTTCATTTTAATTTTGTATTAATTTCTAGTTCATTTTTTTCTGATTAAAATGGTACATGAATTTTTCAATGCATAAAGATATTATTTGAGGGGCATGGGATTGTGGCTCAGTGGTAGGCAATGGGTTCAATCCTCAGCACCACACAAAAAGCTAAAACAAAGTAAAGTTATTATATCCATCTACAGATAAAAATATTTTTTCAAAAAGATATTATTTGAGGCAATTTTGCAGGGCAATTTTTGTAAATACTTTATATATATTTGAAACAAGTATTATTTGAAAACACTGATTTTGGTATATACTTTAAAAATCTTTCTTTTCTCTTTGCTGTTTAGCATTTCCATAACCACACTAAGCTTTCACATATTTGATCTGTCTTGGACTGAATGGGAAGTATTTCCACCTATTTCATGTGTATCTGTCTATATTCCACATACTATAATATCTGCTACACAAAAATCATACTAAGCTATGTTGTGCATAATTGTTGACAATTACTATAATCCTACTGTGCTCTACGGCCTATAGATCATCTTGCTTAGAACTTTTGACCAAGATTTTACCTTTATAAGCTCTTTGGGTCATAATAATCACTTTTTTTAGTTTGCTTGTTTGTTTGACTTTACCCATCCTGTTATTTCTAGTCTTGATCACATTTGTTTGTGTCTTCTATAACAATAGAGTTGAGCTTTACTTTGTTAACTAGTGATAGTCAAAGTCTGTGGTAGTCTCCAGGCTTTACACATCTATCAGACCTTCATTATGAATAGTAGTAAAATTATTTTGTAATAACTCCACCTGCTGCCCTGCATCTTCTAACATCTAGTTTTACTCAAATGGCACTGTCTTCCTTAGGGACTATACATGTATGATTATGCCTTTTCAAAGATTAAAATGCTGCACATGATGCTAGTGGCAAAGCAACACTCTCCTATGAAACAATAGAGAAACTGATAGCCCTCTTCTGTCTTCTGTCAGATTCATTTTGTATCCAAGGAATTAAAATTATGAGTAGCATACCAGTACCCAACCATTATAGTATTATTTGTCTCAATTTTACATTTAATATCAAACACAGATCCTGACCCCTTTCCTGTGGTTTCTATAAATGCTTCACCACTTACCTGAGGTTCCAAAGACATCGCTGAAAAATACAAAGTTTTTACACCACACATATGGATTCCTGGAGAGAAAAAGAGGAGAGTTTTATTACTGTGATATGTTCTGACTTCTTACATTCCTAATAAAGTTTCTCCAGTTTTTATACTTAAAGGACAGGAGATGGGACATAAATTCCTCTGCTCATAGTTTATTTCCTTGAGTGTCATGGGGATGTTTAGTATTGGTGTCAGTTGAGCTGTTGTTGGTAATAAGTCTAGTACCTTTTTACCTGTTCTGAGTGATCCTGACCCTACAGCCCATGAAAAATAGGTAATATATATTAAGTAAACATTTTAAGGTAAAAGTTTATACACACACATACACATGTGTACATTACATACGTGTATATACATACTGTATATATGCATATACATATATATACTTCAATTACTTTAAATTTATTTTATATATATATATATATATATATATATATATATATATATATATATTTAAGCATAAACATTTAAAAGAAATATTTCAAATGTATAATATAAAGAAAACTACTTTTTCATACTGGACTTTATTCATATAGCCTTTGCTAATTCATCCTTCTTTATCTTTCGTGGGGTAAAAATTTGGATGTGCATGTACACACACACACAATTTCTCTTTTGTCATTAGTGCTGGTTGGTTATTAACTGTGTTTTCCTTTTTAGGTAACTCTTGACTCTTGAATCTTTGAGCTTTAGACACTTAACCCATATACTAGGAAGGAGGTAAGAAAATGAGGAATTAATTTTTTGCCCACAACTATGACACATGGTCTCTTCTATACACAAAATAGGTTGAAAAATCAAATTCCTAAATTTTAAAGAACCAAAACTTAATAAGAAATATCTTGGTGGGATTGAAAGAAATAACATAAAATCTTTACTTTTTTAATATTTATTTTTTGGTGTAGATGGACATAACACAATGCATTTTATTTTTATGTGGTGCTGAGGATCAAACCCGGGACCGGCCCATGCTCCGCGTGCACTCTACTGCTGAGCCATATTCCCAGCCCCCCAAAACCTTTACTTTTGTTAAAAAAAAAAGAAAGAAAACATAATGTGTACCACATATTTTTAAAAACTATTGTTCTAATAAGCATACACATATACCTTTCTTTCGGTCTCTCTGTATCTCTGATTCTGTCTCCTCTCTTCCTGTCTCTTATAGACACACAATGAAAACATAGCAAAAATTAGAATATTGGATTTTCATTACTGTGTTCAATATACTTTTTGTTACACTATAATATGGCTTTTACTGTGATAAAGAAAGTTTCCTTACCAATCTTTAGAAATACCTAAAACTTGATTGGTTCTCAATAGGTGTTTTTAAACCAAGTACATATCTAAATGCTATAAAATATAACAATTATTGTAATGTGATAGTTAAAAATTATCAAGGTAAAAACTTGACATCTTTCAAAAATGGAAGGAAACATCTCACTCTCACCCAACACCTATTAGTGTGGACAATTTTGATACCAATAGAAAATGGTTTACATTAATGTGATCTTAGGGAAACTGATATAATTTTTGCAAAACTCAATATCTAAAAAAGCGACATATTTTTTAAAATGCTGAAATTTCCAATTTTTTTAAGGAACATCATGGACTTTAATGCATTTTGAATAATATATTCTGATATAATAATGTTTTTATAAATACAGGTAAATGCAGTGAGGAAAAGTCAACTTCATTTCCATAACCCAGATATAATAAATTTAACATTTTCTGTATACATATTTATAAATATCCATTTATTTAATGAATATACACTTGTACACATATATGCACTATAAAATTGGAATCAGATTGTGCATATACTTTTTATGATTTTCTTTAAACTTAATTGTATGTATAAATATTTTCATGTTATTAAATATTTTCCTAAAGTATTTTAATGAATGCATAGGATTTTAGTATATGGGTATGTTATAAACTATTTAGATATTTTTAAGACATACAGGTCATTTCCAATTTTCTTTTAGCATAAATATGACTTAGATAAATATCCATCTACAACTTTGTGCACAGTTCTGGTTTTTTCCTTAGGATAATTTCCTAGATGTACACCAATGAAAATTTAAGATACATAGTACAAATTCCTTTCCAGTCTACATTCTCTCAAGGAATCCACGAGTGTTCTCCTTTTATTTTATATCTAATTGATACTAGTTCTTAAAATATGTTACTATTTTAACATATGAGAATAATGTTGGGTTATTAGTTATTTTCATTTATGTTATTATTTAATTTTCATGTGTTAAGGTTTCAAAATTTATATATATTCATTCCATTTTCCATATTTCAATGCTTTCATGTTGTGGTCAATTTATAAAATTCTTTATATATTGAGGTATTTAGATATTCACCATTGTGGCTCACACCTGTAATCCAGTGGTTCTGGAGGCAGAGGCAGGGGGATTCCAAATTCAAACCCCATCTCAACAACTTAGCAAGAACTGTCTTGAAACAAAAAAATAAAAAGTAGTCGGAATGTGACTCACTGGTTAGGCCCTGGGTTCAAACGTTGGTTCCAAAAAAAAAAAAAAAAAGCAGATGCATAATTTATAGTTTAGTCCTGAATTATGTATGCCCCTATATTTTCTAACATATGACTTCATGGCTTTTTTTCCAACCAAAATTTGTATTTTTTTTCTATGTAATGTTGGAACAACATTTCATTATTTTTAGTCAAATAGCATTTGTAGAAAAGGTCTTTTATTAGAATGCTACAGGTTCATGATCACGCTTGTCAATCATAAATTTTATAAGATATAATACTAAATATGATCTTTCAGTAAGTACGTTTGCATCACTTGATACAGAATTAAAGCATACATCTATGTGATACAATTTCAAGTGCAGGAAAGAAAATTTTGATTGCAGAAAATATAGTAAAAATTAAATAGAAAAAGAAATTGAAATAAGTAGATCTTCAGATAATTAACCTCAAAGTCTTCTTCCTTCCATTTAAATAAACCTGAAAAATCTACTAATACTGTACTATAATTTGAATATAAATCACAATATAAATAAATATATATAAATTTAGGCACAACTCATGTATTTTAATTCATTTTCTATAATGTATACTCTCCTAAGCAATATGGATGAAAATTTGAACATGCTTTGCAGATAAACTAAAATGCAGAAAGCAAATTATTTTTGGTTATTTGGAGATTGATTTCTTTACTTCTTTTCTCTTATTAAATAATAATTAAATGAAACTAGCTCCTTATCCTCTGCAATATAGACACATAGCTCCTCCTAGAGCTATATTTTATATTTCAAGTTTAAGCTAGTACTTCTCATTGTCTTCTCATAAGTGGTCCCTTTGAAATGGCATCAAAATAAGAGTTTCTTATGGTTGATAATTGATATTGCTGATGTGTGTATTCATTTGTACTCATTTATTTAGCAATCCTAGATAAATGCTACATATTGAATATGCATTTCTCAAATTTACACATAGATTTAGGCTAATAGTTAATATAGTGTGAGGTCAAATTATTATCAAAATACTTTATAAATGCTGTGGCTGAGCTTTTCAACATACATCTAACATAAGTTAAAAATTATCCACAGTGTTCACACTCAATTAAAACTTTAAAAAGACAGAGATAGCATAAATATTAAGTCAGTATTGCACAAAACATGGCATTATAATGTCATGGTTGGAAGAACAATAAAGCTTTAAATTTCCCTACAGTCTACTCTTGCCTATTTGGGTATGTTGCTCAAGTTGTGCATTGCCTAAAGGGATGTATTCACGATAAACAATGCTTTCTAAACAAATTGATGTTCTATACCACAAGTTTGGATTTGATTACTGAAAATGTGTGTATAATGCAAAGCTAATTATAAAACCCCCAAATTGAAATGTACTTTTTTCAGGGATTTAAATGATTTCCACCAAGGGAGAGGATGTTTCAATATGCACAGAGCTAGCATTATGTTTCTTCTACTAAATAGTAAAATAGCTTGAGCCAAATAACACTTTCCAATTTTTTTCCTAACATTTCTATGTGGCTTTAGAGAAATTCCAACATAGTACTCAGGATCATATTCTACATAATGCTTATCTCCAATTGACAATATGCATTGCATTTCTTTAAAAAATAACATGCTTTGTGCAGGGAGATGCTGTATTTCTAATTAGAGTTTCTATAATTAGCAATATAACTTTGGCAACTCCTGAGCAATATTAAAGTGAAAATTTCATTTGCTGTTTAGTTTCCCAGGGAATTTTCTAGTCATGCTAAATGACTGCCATAGACCCACAGATTAGAATGAAAACAAATGTCACAATATATTTTGTATGAAATGTAGACTATCTCCAACATTTTCGTTAGAGAATCACTGTATTTTCTTTTATTCTTTAAGGTACTTAACATCCTATGCTTCAGAGTTCTCCTTATTAATCTTTTTATTTACTAAAAAAATCCCAATAATCTTTTCATCATTGTGACATGGAGTTTAGAAGCTTAATAATAAATGCTTAGCTTTATCTCTGAAATGTTTTCATTTTAAAATATTTTCTAGCTACTGCTTGGTATCTAATAAAATAAAGAATAAACTTCTTTTCTATAAACTCTAGAATGTAGAACAAATTTCATAGAGAGCTAGGCTGTGAGAGGAACAAAATACTTTTGGAATCAGGGTCATTTTCTTTGACTCTTAGTCCCAATAACCTGTAACTTTATGATTTTTTTTCCTCTTTGTGCCTCCATTTTCTCCTTAATAAAATACCAAAATCTTTTCTTAAGATTATATATAACAGGAAAGATAGCCAGCTCTATGAACAGCACATACTGTATTTAATGTTTCTAGTTTTGAATATTTGAGAATAAGGAAGTGTGGAAATATTTCTTAGATGCAGTATAATCTTAGACCTAAAGGAGAAATGGAAAACCACAGCAGAAATGTGAATGGAAGCAAGGAAAAATACAGGAAGCCACAGGAAAACAAGCAACTATATTTCATTAGTTCAAAAATAATGAGTACAGAGCATAAAAAAATAAAAATATGAAAAACATTCATAGTAGTCAGATTCTGTAGGACAGGAAAAAATATACTTTGCATTTTAATACCTGTATAATACATTGTTGTGGGAAGAATTTAATTACAAAATGACACTTTGATTCTATTTTCTTGCCTGCCTATATTTTGATGATTGGCTCATTCATTTGTCTAGTTGTCAATGTGAAGATGGATTTCAAGACCCAAAGAAGACATCCTAGAAGTCAGTTAGAATGTTATCACCACGATAGTCCACTTAAGCTATTCTGAGTAAGTAGATTTTGTCTATTTTAATAAGGAAGTTGGTGATGAACTATTCCAAAGAAATATTTATGATGAGGTAGTGTTTGAAGGATTCTAATAAGTGATAAGCCTGTCTTCTTCCACAAGTTCCTTTTACTTTATTTAAGAATACTCACTAAATATGTACCATGTGACAGAACCACTTTGAGGCAATGTCTCTGTGATGAGACATAGTTCAGGTTTTAAAGGATCTGTTACTTTGGAAAAGACCAAAAAAGGAATTGCCTTTATTTATAAATATTATACTGTAAACAAAAGAGAGATAAGCTAAGATTGTAGGTCATCTATATCTTAGTTAGGTTAGTTGAAATAATTATTCCAGGAAGATAGCTTCTAACCTACAGACATAAATGAATTAAAGGAATAAGTCACTCAGATATCAAGGACAAGAGTAATGTGGAAATATGAATCCACAAAGAAAACACATGTGAACCATAACCAAATACATATTTTTTAATCAGCAGAATATACTAGGGATTACTACTGATTGTGGGAAAAATAGTGATATAAAAATTAATTTAAAAAACCCAGAAACCAAACAAAGTAATTATTTGTATAATGTGATGATGAATTTTATTATTATTTATTTATTTTTTAAATTTTGGGGGGTACTAGGGATTGAATTCAGGGGCACGCAACCACTAAGCCATATCCCCAGTCGTATTTTGTCTTTTATTTAAAGAAAGGGTTTCACTGACTTGCTTATTGGCCTTGCTTTTGCTGAGGCTGGCTTTAAACTTGGGATCCTCCTGCCTCACCCTCCTAAGCTGGTGGAATTACAGGTATGCACCACCATGCCCAGTAGAATTTTATTTTTTATACATATTAAAATTGCAACCTTTTGAAGAGGATTAAGCCTATAAGTTACTTTAGCTTTCCCGTGAAGCAGGCTATTAGCATACAAGTATGAATGTGGACAAATCTACCAGTGACTTATTTTTAAAAGTCCATTATGTTGGTGGTTAGGATTAAAACACAATGATAGATTAGTAATAAGTGCTATTTTCCATATATTTTCAAGAATCTTCTCATAAGAATTATTGATTGCTTAGACTTGTGAGGGGAAAGAAGAGAACAAAACAGAATCACGAATAAATTTTGTTTTAAAAAAAAGATATTTCAAAGAAAAAAAATGCTTCTTTCTTTACTTTTTTTGGAAAGAAATTTTTTTTTACATGAAAGTTTGTTAACATTATTAATCATCAAAGAAAGGAAGTCAACACATATATAAACTCACACTTGTTAGCATGTCTATTATCAAAAAACAGAGTTAAGTTTTGATAGAATGTAAAGCAAAAGCAACCCCTAAGTACTTTCTGGGAATATAAATTGTTATAGCAATACAAAAAACAATATGGAGTTTCCTTGAAAACCAAAAGTAGAACTTTTTTATGTGTTTTTATTTATTTATATGTGTTTTTATGTGTTAAATTTTTTATGTGCTTTTATTTATTTATATATAAAACATTTCTGCTAAGCTTTAATATTATCTTATTTATATTTTTTAATAAAAATAATTTTTAAGAAATTTCATGTGTCCCAAAGAAATAAAAAAAAAATTTCTTTGGAACACATGGTCAAGTTAGGACATACATCCTAACTGTTACAGTTGTATAATGATATCAAGTTCTACAGATAAAAATTGAACTGAAAATAAGCTGGCAGAATCATTAACAGATGATATGCTAAGATGTGGAATTAAATGGATTCCACTCGTGATTGAATAATGAAATGCATAAGAGGACAGATCATGATCAATATACTAGCTTTAGTAACACATAATGTTCAATAGCACATTGAATTTGTGCACCAATATCTTTTCCCTTTATAAAATATGACTGAGTTTAACATGTCCTTCCTTCATTGTCTGAATCCATCTTGCAAAACTCAGTATATGGCTGAAGAAACAAGAAGGCATCTCTATGCACGGTTGCAGGAGTATCAAGGGGGTGTTGGAAGAGGAAAGTTCCTAAGTAAGCATCCTTTTGAATCTTAAAATTTGTTAGGATAGTCCCAGGCATGGGAGAATGAAGGGTGTGGGGGGTGGTTTCTAACATTTTTAATTGGTAGGTAGCCAACAGACCTAAGTGGTAGAAACATGAGATTAAGGGGATAATTCTACAGATTGGGTCTACTGCACTGACCCCCTCTCTCCTGCCAGACTTTCTTTTAAAAAGTGATTTACCTGAGGCCAATCTGGCCTTTCCTGGCCTGAGTTGATAGGATATGCTACATTCCTCAGAAAACACCCTATTATCTGCAGAAGAAATGCAGGCCAAAGAAGATGCCATTTTCCATATATTTCAGGTAGCATCCTTTACTCTGTTTGAGCTTTAATTTTAAACTAGAAATTTTCTGGTATTTCTTTATCATTTTTTTTACTTTTAAGCAGCTCATCTCATTATTTGAAATAAGTTTCTTAAGACATATATTTTGGTCCTAATCAATTTCGATACTCTATCCTTTTAGTGTTGTGCTTAGATCGTTTACCTTTATATCTTTTGTATTTACTGCAATTATTGATGTGTTTAAAACTATATCCATAATTTTATTATTTGTTTCTGCTTTTTCTTTTCAATTTACATTAATTTTAGGGTTATTAGAATATTTTTATTAATACATTTTTTGTATATATAATTTTGTCTTAATCTCCTTACAAACTTTTGTAGTTGCTTTTAGAATTAGAATACACACACAACCCATTAACAATAAAGGTTTTATCATTTTGAAAAAGAATGTTGAAGTCTTACTCTGATATCTAAGTTCCTGTATGCAATAGTTTTCTAATATACACATCTACATGCATTAAAAATCAAGTCATACAGTACTATAATTTATACTTTCAATCATGATGTATATTATTTAAAAAACTTAAGAAAAAAATTATTATAATTATCCAATATTTTTCAATTCTGTCATTCTTTCTTTGTTGCTAGGCTTACTAATTCCCAAGTTTCTGACTGGGTATTATTTCCCTTAAATCAGAATAATTCATTTAGCAACATTCCTTTCATAGCATATGTCCTGGCATTAAATTCTCTCTTATTTTTTTAAATCTGAAAATCTCTTTATTACTCCTTCATTCATGAATTAATTATATTTCCACTGGATATTTAATACATTAAAAATTGAACTTGGGTTGGGGCTGTGGCTCAGTGGTAGTGCACTTGCCTGGCATGAGTGAGGCACTGGGTTCGATTCTCAGCACCACAAATAAACAAAATAAAGGTCTATCAACAACTAAAAAAATGAAAAATAAAAATAAAGAAATTGATATCACCCAAATGTGAAATATTTTTTAAAGAGAGGTCTTGGAGAAATTGAGAGTAGAACATTGGTTATCTGACACTGGAGAGACAGGAAAGATGGGAAAATGGAAAAACATGGATCCATGGGAGCTAAGTTACAGTTAGAAACAGAAGGTATAGGGCTATTCCACAGTAGGGTGACAATGGATAATGATGATGTACTGTATATTTTTAAAAGCAAGAAGAAAAAAATTTGAATGTCTTCACCATAAAGAGATAACGCATATTTGAGGAGATAGCTAGGTTTAACCTAATTTAAATTGACATAATACATACATGTATTGAAACAACACATAAATATGTGCAATACTTGGTGTTTTTATAAATCAGTTAAACAAAAATAAAATGTTAAAAATAATAAAGTAAATGACATCTAAGTCAAAAGGTGAAAAAAAAGTTAAATTTAAAAGTATTATGCCACAGTCTTTTCCATGGTTTCAAGGCAGAAGTCTACAGTCTTTCAAACTGTTGTTCCTTTTTAAGTTGTATGTAATTTTTACTATGGGTACTTTAAGGCTTAAGGATTATGTTCCTTTTTATTCCATAAGCATCTGTTTTTTTTTCCTTTTTCTTTTTTTCCTTTTCTTTTCTTTTTTTGTCTTTTTCTCACTTTTTCCTTCTCTGATGTTCAGATTGGACATTGATTGGTGTATCTTCAAGCTCATGGTCTATTCCTTCTGTCACTTTATTTCAGTAATTGGACCAATCTACTGTATTTTTCATTGCATTCATTATATATTTTATATGTAGCGTTTCTACTCAATTTTATTTTATATCTTTACTTTATTAGCTGTGGTTTTCTATTCTTCCATTCAGTTCGGGAGTGAATCCAGGATTTCATAGCTGACTTTAAGAGTCACTTTTCCAGAAACCTGCCCCTTCTCCCAGCTTTCTATTAAGTTTGGTTCCTCTGGGGCTCTCTTCTTTTCCTCTCTATAAAGCTAGGCTTTACTTGCAGCTTCTCTAGCACACTTTAGTGACTACATCCACCTCCATGACTAAGTGCTGTAGGTACAGAGAGATCCCAAAGCAACTGTAATCACAGCTTCACCCATTAGAAAGGCAGATTCCCCTTCCTCAGAGTTGGCTGCTGTGCTATTGTACCTGGCCTTTGTGATTTCTTACACTATGTGATATTTGAAGCTTCACTTTCTGTCCCCTTGAACTAGAGAAGAAACTTTTTCCTTGTGTTCTTTCTGTCTGCTCACAGTGCTTAAATTTGTAGTTCTAGTTTGCCATGTTGCCACCATGGAAATATTAGGGGAGAGTTGGCAATTCACCACCCATTCAATGTTGTCCTGAATTCTTCCACAACCAGTTTTACTTTTCAATACTAACCATCCCACATTCTTGGCAGGTTTTATGTTTGTATTCACTGGATGTGACAGGATAGGATTTGATTATTCCATATTATTTGGAACAAGACCAAAAACATCTCACGATTTGAGCAGAAAATGTATATACTTCCTATGTTATGTTAAGGGTAAAATATGGATGGCATGCACTGTTAAATACCACAATTTCCCTAACTCCCATTAGTAATGTAGGCAATTTGCTTTGATAATTTGTGCTTTTTTATGTGGACTATGCAGCTCCCAGAGCTAATAAATTATTGTATCAATAAGTTAAGTGATCATCTCAGGAATTAATTTCAAAGGAATGGCTGTAACATAATGGCTAACCTTTCACCTTGGGATAGCTTCCAAATCATACCATTCCTCTATTATAAATATCAAACCTTTATTTCCATCACCATTTAATAAAAAACATACATTCTTAATACTATCTCATTCATGCAAATGCCTTCAAAGTTCTTATGAACAGTTAAGAAAAGTTATCTTTGATTGAAAACAACATTTGATTTCAAATAGCATGATTAATAAAATTATACTATAATGAACTTCTGCTTTTTTCAGATTGAAATATTATGCCTATACAGAGAAAAATAACGTGCATTTCTCTCCAAACAATTCCAATATACTTTGACATATATTCCTAGGTATACATATATAAAATGAAAATACATTACCTCTTTTTTTTAAGAGTATATCTTATCCCAGCCTCATAACATGCAAACAAAAGCAGATTTAAGTTTTATTTGTCTTTATTTTTATTGGTGTCAGAGATTGAACCCAATGCCTCATGCCTGCTAGGCAAGTGCTCTATCACTGAGCCACAATGCCAGGCCAGATATACATTTTAAATAATTAAAATTTCTTCTAATCAAATGCATAAAAAACATATATCATAAAAGTTGTAGAATTTTAAAGTTTTCAACACATAATGTTTTATGCTAAAATGTTTTAGCATATCTTTATGTTTTAATTCAAAGATCCAAGATTTCATATGCCATGTATTGTACAAAAATAAATTTTGATTATACTAACTTCTCTACAAATTATAAATTAATATATATGGTCATTTTAAACCAAAATAGAGTTTTCTGTATGTTTCCTAACAATTATATTTGAATAACATTTCAATCTCATATTGACAAAATTAATATAATTTTAACTAATTACTTCATCTTTTTGTCATAATTAACTATGCTGCATCTAATTACTTTTATGCACTTTATACCATTATAATATTTATAATAAACTTTGATTTTTACTTTATCAAATCTATCAATTTGAGTACAAACGGGTATATATCCTTTGTGATGCATGGTATGACCAGCAGCTATAACTTAGTTTCATAACAAATTCCCATTGAACTATTTTTTGTAGAAACTCTATAAATTTGCTCTTAATTAATATCTCTTCTTAATATTAAGTCTATTTCTTTAGACCTTGAAAATGAATTTGATACAAAATGTGAAGGCTGTATTTAGCAGTGTTATTTCTCTGACATCAGAATGATCCAGAAGATCTATGAGGATTTTTTTCTATGCTTCTTTTTAAAAATATTGCTTGGGGCCATTGAGAGGACTTTAAATTCATCCCACTGAGAGGCTAAGCAGAGAGGATTAATAGAGGGTATGTTCTTGCATTTATAAGTTCTAAACTGGGTTGTTAAGAATCAGAACACTGCAAGTAGGAAGGCATATCTAGCAACGATTTTAACAGATAGTTCCTCAATTTTAAGAAGGGGTAGAAAAGATATGTCAACAATTTTATTCATTCAAATATAATGGGAAAGCCATGAAAGAGATCTGTAATCACATAAGTGAGTATTTAGTTTTTATATTTTACAAAGAACTGGTTGGGGGACAGTTGTATTATGTTGCCTTCATCTAAGCATCTATTAAATTTTCTTGCATTTCAGTTTGATCTTTTATGGGAACTCCTGTGATCAAAAACGTAACAAAGTGGCTTCCTCAGTTTCTTTTGCTTTATTCCACTTTTGTATATGAAAACTCTTTAAATGAACCAGAGAATCACAATTTCCTGCAGAGCCGTTCTTGTTTTAGCTGCTACAGCAGAAAGAATTGCCTTTTAATGTTTCCCTGGGTTGAACTTTATTATTCTCTATTATAGATTCCTCAAGTTAAAAAAAAAAATGTGCAAATGAGTGAGACACCATAAAGTGCTTAAAGTGTTTAATTCTCCCACTACCTGAGTTTATTTATATTCTATTTATTTTCCTTAATAATCAGAGACTTTATATGTTTGGTCTATATTTATTTACCTATAAGTCCAGTTTAATGTGAATGAAAAAAAAAAACACCTGAAATTGTTTAAATTTATATTTTCCGGGAGTTCCATGGTTTTCATTTTTAATACTCTTGAAGTTTTTCTAATGAAGAGCTTCAAGATTGAGACACTGTGTTACATATACATTTATTTCAAATATTCTTAATATTTATGTAGAGGTATGAATAATACAGAATTGAATATAAGATAATAATTTTGATTAGTATATTCAGTAATACATGGTAGGCTGCGGGTGGTGGGCTGCGCTTGGTCTGCTGCACTGTGCCTGGACCTTCCCCAACAAGACCCACCCTGCTGCCTGGAGATCCCCTGAGGGCGCGACCACTGAGCCACAGTCTCAGGCCCATCCGGTGAGGTCTCCTCTTTAGGGATGGTGAAGTTTAACCCTCCTCCAGGATGACCCACCTGCCAGATGACAAGGAAAATACGCTCACTGGGAGCCAGAGCTCACATGCTTCTCTGAGCGATGTCCACTCCATCAACCTCATGCAACTTATGGCCAGTATCCAGTCCTATGAAGGAAGGGAAAAGAAAGGCATATCTGATGTCAGGAGGACTTTCTGTTTATCACCTTTGACCTCTTATTTGTAACACTGCTGTGGATAATAGAGTTAAATGCGAACAGAGCTATTGAAAACACTTTAGAGAAGGTGGTACAGATGACTACTCCTTATTTTGGAGTAAGATGACTACTCATCTTATTTTGGTATATTTCTTTTGGCAGTTTTTCAATAGAAAGTGTTGATACTCGCCTAGGCTGCATGCAGACTGTGCCACTGGTGGGCAGTAGCGTTGACAACAACAGTGACCAGTGCCTTTTTAATAGCAAAAGTGATCTTTTCAAAGCTTTCCTCCCCAAGGAGCTTTTCGCTATTGCTGCCCAGCATTTCAATCATCCTCGCCTGGATCCAGACATGGATTTCAAAGTGTTACCTTGAGAAGCAGCAGAAGAAAGCAGACTCCTGATAGTTCAGGATGTGACAGAGAGGGCAGCCCTCATAGCTGCTGGTCTTTCTGATGGTCAGTTTTATTCCTCTCCTAAAGATGAAGTAGGATCTGAAGAAGCTGAGGAAAAACAGGAATGTGAAAAACCTCTTTTAGAACACAGAGTTCCGCTTTATGAGATATGAAGAACCCTCACTGAAGTATTTGGAGGGAAAAAGATAGGGATGGGGTCCCCCTATTGATAATTGAAATGGCCACGTCCACTGCTGACTTTGTTGAACAGCTAGTAAACATTTATTTATGGTGAAAACTCATGGACATTTTCTGACATTCACACACGTTAGTCTCCTGCCTCTGGCCAGCCAGGTCATGTCATGATTATTCTGCTCTTCAATGAGACTGAGTCTGACCTGTCAATGCATTCATTGAAGGAAAGTTGTGTTCTGGATCCTTATCAACAGAGTTCTTAATACATTGAAATAATACCTTTCTAATAAGTGAAATACTTTTTATTTCAATTCCCAGTATGGAATTGTTTGTTTTATGTCTCAGACTTCTTTTATATTTCTTTTTTTAACACCCTATATTTCCTTATTTTTCACTCATGTGCATGTGCTCTTCATAGAATTTTTAAAAAACTAATAAAATTCAGCATTTCTAAAAGAAAAAAATATAGTACACGGTAAGTAAGCATTTCAGTTCCCCTCGGGGTTTCTTTTAGTTGCTGGATGTTAAAAGGAGATATCTAAATGTTTAACTTATTACTCCATGATGTCTTGATAATGTGGGAAATAAATCTCCAGGTAATTGGACTAATTTTTTTTAAATAATTAAAATGCTTAGTACAACACCATGATATTGAAATGAAATTAAGTAAAAAAATTCCCTTCAGATGTCCAAGGCGAAGGTGAGCTATTGAGTTTACCTTATAGAGTAGCCAGGAAGAGAGAAAATCAATATCTTTAAAATTCCAGAAATTAAGCTTATTTATTTAAAGTTAGTACTGTATGGGTTTTCAAACTGTGTTCTAATATTTTTAAATTATTATATTAAAGAAGCTATAAGATACCTTAAGGCAGGCTTAGGGGCAGGCAGGTGAATGAGACAAAGAAACAGAAATCTTAGCTCAATATTAGAAGGTAAGGTACTTTCTAACAACTAATCATTTCCCCATCAGACATGTAATGCATGAAAATTAGGAGCATTGTACAGGGTTTTAGCATTGGGAGAAAAGAATCACATTAAAATGATCTCTAAGGACATCTGAAGCTAATAATCTATGAGTTCAATGTTCCTGTTCTACATTTAATTAGCCTTAGCACTTTTTTTCGGTTACTTCATTTTGTTTTTAGTTCAAAGAAGATAATGGGAATAAATTCACATCTATATGTCATTCTTTCATTTGGGAAGAAAAACAGTTATAATTAGGTCTCATAATGAAAAAAAATTAACTCAAATGTTTAAAAGGAGTGAATATCATTACTTTCCTGTGAAATTATTTGTTCCAATTATTGTTTACCAAT